>NC_079164.1:23280578-23353078 GCF_947568905.1 Ostrea edulis
ATATGCTAGAGTTCCTCGTTGACAATATCTTCGTGGTCTTTGGTGATCAGGTCTTCCAACAGTCTGTTGGAATTTCCATGGGTACGAATTGTGCTCCTTTGTTGGCTGACCTGTTTCTATATTCATATGAAGCAGAATTTATTAAAAAACTTCCACGTGAGAAGAAAAAATCTCTCGCTGTGGCTTTCAATTCGACATATCGATGACGTTTTGTCTATTAACAATAATAACTTTCATTCATATGTCGATTTGATATATCCCTGTGAGCTCGAAATAAAGGATATCACAGAGTCGTCCACTTCTGCTTCATACTTAGATATTTTATTGAAAGTAGACATTAACGGCAAACTGACAACTCAACTGTATGACAAACGGGATGATTTCAGCTTCTCCATCGTCTACTTCCCATATTTATGTAGCAATATTCCATTATCACCTGCATATGGTGTTTATATATCTCAACTGATTCGATATGCAAGGGCTTATTCTGCGTATAGTCAGTTTTTAAATCGAGGCAAGCTACCGACAAACAAGTTGATGGTACAGGGGTTTCAACAGTCTCGATTGAAGTCAGCATTTCGCAAATTCTATGGTCGTTATAACGATCTAGTTCGTCAATACAACCTATCATTGGGTCAAATGCTGTCTGACGTGTTTCATACCGATTGCTAAGCCGTTCTTGGCACACTGATTTTGACTACGGATAACTCCGTTTACCTGATCAGGATATAGGGCTCACGACGGATGTGACCGGTCAACAGGGGATGCTTACTCTTCCTAGGCACCTGATCCCACCCCTGGTGTGTCCAGGGGTCCGTGTTTGCCCAACTATCTATATTGTATTGCTTATGGGAGTTGTGAGGTTGATCACTGTTCGTTATCTTCACCTCTCACATAGATCTTATAGCATTAGAACAAATGGAACCTGCATGATCATTACAACAAAGCTGAAAATTCTGACAAAGATACGTAGCAGATCTAAATATGATACTATAATGATAGTAAAGAGGACAATGACGGTACAGTAGAGATTTAAAAATTACATGTCATATGCTGTTCTTAGTTCAAGAGCTTTACAAATTTTTCCTAAGATACAGAGTTCTTTAACACCTATTAGTGGGTTTACTCCAGTAATACTTTTTCATTAATTTGACTCTGGCAATGTATAGGACATACTAACAAAAAAGTGGTATTTATCATCTATTTCAGTAACACAAGTTTTACAAGTCCTTTTTTCATGGTACATTTTTTATTCTTATTATGAATTATGTGATGATAACCTTTTTTTTCACATTTCAGGAATAATTTTTTCTAGTTAATATTGCAAGCAAAAATTATTAACGTTTTTCTTTTTAGAAATACATGTAGTGCATTTTGATTCATACTGCATATTGCTATGTAAATTATGAATGAAATGATCCTTCAATCGTGGTTGCGTTATTGGCAAACAGGTATGACTATTTTAAAAGTTACTCTGATCATACAATGTACCACATACACTGTATAACTAAGTCCCAAACATTAATAAAAGTAGTCCAGTTACGACTTGTATGCTTTGTACATACACAGATCAATTTGATCGGGATTTTAATATGGCCCATTGATTTTAGTTCACACAAGTTCGACACAAAGACTTCATCCAAAATCTGCCTTACTTGTCAGTTACTTTGAAGAAAGCGATTGTTGCCTCTTGAGACATTGTTTTTGTTGACTGAATGTTACTATGATGTCACTGAAAAATAGATTCCTCCCCCCCCCCCAAATTTTATTCACAGACTAGCTGTAACGCATAGGTAGATAATTATATAATTCTTATGTATTTCATTCATCAAATGCGCAATTTGATTAAATTTACCATGTAATGGAAATAGTGTCTGTAACATGCCTATCATTGAGCAAAGAAAGAGAGATAATTCTATCCAAGTTCCCATTTAGCTACGACTGCTAGGAGAGTTGATGATTTAAAAATTTACCTTGCTCGCAACAGACGGACATCGTACTAGTAACTACGTTAGGTTTATAAGACCAAAAGAGTTAACACTGACAAAAATACAGCAACTGGATAAAATTCCGAAACGAAAACAGCACACCATCAATGATTTCTATTTTGCAGTATTAATGATGCAGAATAAGAAAACAAAATGAACGTTGAAAATTTCTTTAAAACATGCAAGCAATTTATCCAATGATGTAACAAAATTTAAGAATCTTTTGCACATTGAAGAGTTCCAATAATCAAGTGTACGTTTTCATTAAAGCTAATCAAGATATACGTGTTTTAGTGTTGAAAAAAAAAAATGGGATATTTATTCTCGTCAAGCGGAAAACTACAGAAGTGCGATGAGAATGGAATTAATCTCACAATATGTTTCTGTAATTTTTGTTCTTAGAGTGATCGACCCTTAGATATAGCAATGTATTAATTTGATGGAGTGGGGTTTTTCCCCCATTCATTCTATCTTTATAATTATGTCCTCTTTTCAGAATTTTTACAACATCTACATTCTATACAATGTTATGAAAGATGAAAGAAACATATAACTGCAATTGAAGGTAACTACACAGAGAGGTAGAGAGAGAAGAAATCAAGAGCTTGTTAACATGTTCAGATACCGGTAGCATGAAACGTAATATATACAGATGTGTAAGTTACAAAAAATGAAGTTAGTGTTGTAGCCCTGCTTAAAAAGTTAGAACTTTGCACAAAGACAGATGAACGCTTTTTAATCGTGTTGGCCATTTAACTCTGTAGTAAGGAGGCCTCCTAGTAACATTAAATACAAGTCATAATCGCACACGTGTGTTACCTCTAAGTACAAATGAACATCAAATTCGTTCACAACGCAGTTAAACAAAGCGTTTCTGATATGTTCAGTGACATCAAAACACACCATATAGGAAGGGGTCGTTATATGCTTTTTCACAGAGAGTACAGATTTTTTTTAGGTATTGCAGTCCATAATTTTGCAACAAATTTCATAAACGTGATTTCAACAAAAGAAAATTCGAATTAGATATACACTAGTATTATTGCTGGGATGATATTGTGATGTAAATCTTTAAACATTACAGAGTCTCTAACTGTTTCGGTTCTTGTTGTCCATGATACGAATTGATAGTTATGAATTGATTGCCGTACGATATTCTTCTAGACAAATTTTCCAGGGAACCTTGCTTCATTTAGAAATATCTGTAGATAATTTAGTAGATCACATTTTAACAAGATTTGCCAAATGTCCAGTACAAATCCAGTTACTCGTTTTCCTTCGTTGGTTATAAAGTCATATAATCTGTATAAGAAAATTCGTTTTGATAAGTTGTTCAATCCAAGGTTACATAGTCTACCAAAGAACTTTATTTGTCGATTTGCGCTTCGATGGGATATAGTCCAAGCATGCTCTTGCACATATCCGAACAGGTGGTAATCCTAAAGTTATATATGTCTTTTAAAACAAAACGTTGAAAACGATTCATTTGTTGTAGGTCTGATTCCTTTAAATTGTTCCAGATTTCACATCCATATAATGGAGATGGGAGTATCAGTATTTTGTAAAGACTTATCAGAAGTATTGGGTTATTGGTTTTGTGTTGTTTGAAAGGTCATTCCGAATGGCAAAGTATGATTCCCTGCCTTTGTTACATTTTAACATAGTTCTTTCTGTAGAATCAAATCTAACATGTTGAATAATAGTCTTTGTAATTATCATTTATAAGCATATACTATAATTTCCTAATGTCCAGGATCTTTGTACTGTGTGTTTCTTTTACCAAATATGACGACATTGGATTTCTGAGCATTAAAAGAGAAGTGCCATAAACACGAGTAGGTATAAGCATTGTCTAACAACTTTTGTAAACCAAGAGCACTTGAACTTAAGCATGCAATATCATCAGCTAATATTGGGTTTGTTGATTTTGCAATAAAAACACCAAAATTATGTTCGGTACATTCTAGCATATTTAACAATTCGATGATAAATACACAATAAAGAAACCCTGAGAGAACATCTCCTTGTCGGACACCTTGTTAGATAGCAAACCAGTTGGACATTTGGTTGTTAACAAGAATACTGCTTTCATTATCAATATGACAATCGTCTATAAGTGACCAAATCTATAGTAACGATACTTAATACAATACACTGTATTTTGGATGTTCAAAAGAATATCTTATAAATTTAAACAAAAACTGGTTTGTACCGGAGTTTAATTGAAAGGTGATGATAACGAACAGTGATCAGTCTCATAAATCCCATAAGCAATACAAAATAGATAGTTGGGCAAACACGGACCTCTGGACACACCAGAGGTGGGATCAGGTGCCTAAGGCTAGAAGTAAACATTCCCTGTCGGCCGGTCACATCCGGCGTGAGACCTATATCTTGATCAGATAAACGGAGTTATTTGTAGTGTCAAAATTAATGTGCCACGAACGGCCTAACAATTATTATGAAACACTTCAGACAGCATTTGACCCAATGATAGGTTGTATTTACGAACTAGATCGTTATAACGACCATAGAATTTGCGAAATGCTGATTTTAAACGAGACTGTTGAAACCCCTGTACTATCACCTTGTTTGTCAGTAGCTTGCCTCAATTTAAAAATTGACCATACGCAGAACAAGCTCTTGCGTATCGAATCAGTTGAGACATATAAACACCATATGCAGGTGATAATGGAATATTGCTTTATAAATATGGGAAGTTGACGATGGAGAAGCTGAAATCATCCCTTTTGTCATACATTTGAGTTGTTAGTTTGCCGTTAATATCTACTTTCAATAAGATATCTAAGTATGAAGCAGAAGTACATCACTCTGTGGTGTCTTTTATTTCGAGTTCACAGGGATATATCGAATCGACATATAATATGAATGAAAGTTATTATTGTTAATAGATAAAACGTTGTCGATATATCTAAATGTCGAATTGAAGGTCACAGCAAGAGATTTTTTTTTTTCAACGAAGAAGTTTCTGAATAAATTCTGCAATTTATGTAAAAGAAATCATATTTTTATATCATTGGAGAAGACAGAAAGTTGAATTCACCACATCTCGTGTAAAAGTCATTCGTCACAAAGGCAGTCTTGATGTCTGTAGCTGAGGAAATATTAGATGACGCCATTGATTTTCTTCGAGAAGTAAAGGAATGTCGAATTTGAATTGTCACGTGGGGTTGACAGATTTATCCGACATGTTAGACACGTGCATGTTTTGTTACGAAAAGCATAGAGCGCAAAGTTGGTTATACCTGTAGTTGATTCATGTGCTTTTCAGCTCGTGCTTCTTGTTAATTGTATTATATATAGTGCGGCTAAAATAAAAAAATATTTACGTACCCTTTTTATAATTAAGATATAAGCGTCAGAAGTAGACCTGCGATTTAATTACATTTTTCTAAAATGAATCATGCATCATACACGTATGAATGCATTCGAAATTTTGTCTTCCTGTAACCGAATTTCCGTTTTGTTACAAGTTTATAACCAGTTTATTAAGATGGGTATCCTCTTGTATGTTAAATCAGATACTGTGGCATTGTATTTGGTCATCACAACGTTTGGGCCATAAAAAACCCTAATCATACCTTGATTAAATTCTGGGGGCGATCTGTGGACGAAAACAGCTGTAGACAAATACAGGAAACTAGAGAATAGATGAAATGAATGCACGTTAGATTGGAGGAGCTTTGGTGTTAGCTGTGGTCTCTGAACGTCTTTGTGAAGAATTTGATTCGTGGATTTCAAGTGATGCTAGCCTTATTCATCCATCCAGGTTTCTTTCATAAATTACCATTTTTACTTTTTATACGGGTTGTGTATTTATAAGAGCAGGCTGGTATAAAGGATACTTATCACGCACGCAACATGACTGTAAATTTCTAAAACAGATGGCCAACAATCGTTATAGACATATTTTCTTGTACTTTTATATTCGATAATAAATCAATCCTTCTTCGATGTCTTCAACAGCTAGGTGAAGAATACTTACTGTCATTCATACATACACATCAATCAAGTCCATGCATGGCAATGCACTTAAAAGCATTAATTTTAATAAACTAGTTTATCATATTCCCATAATAACTAGGTCAGTACTACAAAATCCGTTGCCGATAAATTCGCAATAGCGATAAATCAGTTGTTATAAAACCCATAATTACTATTTTTAGGGAATTAATTGCCTCCAGTCTTTGTGTATACTATGCAACAGTGGACCACCATAAAGGAATGTCCAAAAGTAACCCTGTATTGACGGGAAGGGATGGTTTTCCAATAAACAATTGAATATTAGCTATTTTTTGACATTAAATCTCTTTGATATTTCCCAGACAATAATTCAATGTTAGCTGCTCTTTTCCTGGTTTTGAACTCTCACATCCTCGCCTATTTTCCGGTTTACCGCTCTAGTGCCTTACATGATACTTCCGGTAGAACTAACGTTTAGACTTGGACTACTGTGTTTTTATCCTCCGCAAGGAAATGATTCTCCCCTTGTGTGTTAATCAACCGATGCTGATTATGGTCAATTTTAATTCACATGCGGATTTAATAACTTACTCTAATTAAATCTAGCCATGGTACTTAATTAAAATCAATCGCAGAATAAAATTACTTTACCATCAATTCGCTTTTAATTAAATTTGGTGTTATTAATATCATATGTTATAAAATTTTTAATGAAAATCCAGAAGCTTACGTTTTAATAATGGTTTTTCTGGTGGCTTATAATCAATCATATACATCTTGAGCTATTAGACAAAACCAAGGAAGACATATCCCCCAGTAAGTACCTAGAAGAACAAAATGTGCAACATAAAACAATTCATTGTACAGAAACAAAACTGATAACAAATCTGCTGTATAGAGGTACAAAACAAACAATATCATGAGCAAAACATGTATAAACAATTCCCAATACTTATATAATAAATTAAAAGTTAAAAAGAACAACGTTGAATTTTCATCAACTTCATAAGTAAATCTCAGTGTGACTTGTCCTCCTTTTTCACAGAATGACTACATGTATCACATGACAACTATCAACGATCTGAGAACGCCAACGTCACGACTTGTAGCTGTCACTTTGAATGACGTGACATAAAGCGCACCTGTAACACTCCAGAAGGATGCACTCTCAGAAAAAGGTGCACCTGTCATACTCTGGTAAGGTGCACTCACGTTCCCATTATAATTCCGGTAAAGTCCGAATTTTTCTGTATCACGACGCTCATTTTCGAAGAGTTGTCAATGTAAACAGAAACGTACTGTGATTGCTGAAACGAAGAATTTGCTCATCTCAATAATTTGAATTTTCTGAAAATAATAGCAACTGAAATAAGTACTGTACATGTACAGGTGGTCTAAGCAGTTGCTATACTGAATATATTTAATTTGTATTTCAAAACCCTATACTATAGGTTTATACACGTACGTTATTCATATCTGACTCTTACCTGTAATTGTACAAATCCGGAAAAGCTGACAGTGAATATTTTACTATTACTCTCCATTCCTCGGACATGGCTTAAAGATCTGCAATACACAGCTGTGTTAGTAATGAGCAGAATGTCTATCGTAGTTGTGCATTTAGAACGGAATTATGGGTATATGATTGATTGTTTTGCTGTTTTCCGCCACATTCAACAATTTTTCAGTTATCTGGTGACGCCCAGTTTTTATTGGTGGATGAGAGAACCCAGATACAATGTACCTGGCAAGAGACCACGACCTTCCGAAAGTAAACTGGGAAACTTTCTCACTTACCAGCGCGAGCGGGATTCGAATCAGCGCCGACCAGAGGTGAGAGGCCGTGTGATTTTGCGCGCGATGCTCTAACCACGGAGGCCCCTAACTATGGGTATAACGAAAGACTATCAATGTAACTTTATCGAATAATGTGGTTTTCAACGGAATACCATGCTTGGTTGGGTAGTTAGACAAAGATTGTATCTACTGCCTTGACGTTAGAGACTAGTTCCTAAGATTTGCTTTTAAAAATGCCAAATTGTAAAATTTGTATTGACAGCATGCAAACTCAGGTCATACGAAGTAAGCATACACAATATTGGTATATATAGCATCTGGTTTAGAGAGGTACAATTCAATTGTTTCATTAACGAAAACTACGATTTTGAAAGTGATTTTCCATTCTGTCAGTCTCAGACCAGTCTACCTCATGAAATTGTAGCAGAAGTAGATAAGATATAGCTACAGACAAGGCTGTAATCTTTTAATCACATGTTTTCAATATTGGATGATATTGTATGAATTACGGGCAATTAGATTTTGGAACGCAGTTCGCAGTTCACTATTCGCAATTTAATAGTGAACTGCATTCTAGAACGCAGTTCGCAATTCAAATTTCTATATGCATACAACAACACCACACTGGAATTATAAGGATGGGAGTGTCAGTTACCAACCGCAAACACTGTGAAATTTTGGGGGTAAGGTATTAGTGGTCCTCTCCCACCACTATGAAGAAATGGTGAACTTACTCTCTCTAGTTACGGAGATCCGCCCCTCCAATTTTTATGCATAGTGCATTACACGAAGTGAATAAACATCGGGTTCGGAATCATCGAAGACCCCTACCCCGGGGACTGAAATTTTGGGGGTAAGGTATTAGTGGTCCTCTCCCACTTTGAATTGTGAACTGCGTTTTGGAATACAGTTTACTATTGAATTGCGAATAGTGAACTGCGAACTGCGTTCCAAAATCTGAAAGCCTGAATTACGGTTTATGTTATTTTTATTTTCGCTTTTGTGTCCGTATGTTGGAATAAAAAACGCAGATATTGAAAAATTATCATTTAGTTCTTTAATTTTATTGTATTCAATGTTAAGTGTCAATAATGTAAAAGATCTATATAATTTAGGAAAGTTTATAATCAAAGCCCTTGTGCTAAGAAATTACTCTAATGTGTAACCAGGCACTTGTATTGTTATTCTCCGAAAATGCATATAATGATATTTATTATACATCTCCGTATTAAATACAATTTTGAATTTTGTTAACTTGAACTAATATGTTTCAGAATGTGCTGTAAGATGTATGTCTTCCGCAACAAAAAGAACTGAAACTTGTATTATGCGACACCATTACTCTCGGCCAATATCCTCTCACTATCATTGAGGACCGTAAAGGGATTTTTCGCACTCAGTGCACTTCCTTGCCCATTGTTGTAATTTTTTCGTTTAACGATCGGAAAAAATAGTCAGGGGTATAACTGTTTACCATTGATAATTACGGGTTTTGTTATCCCAACCACGGGTGTATACACGATACACAAAGGGAGGATCGAGAACATATTTGCTTTTCTTTTCAATTTTCGAGTGTTTATCATCAGGTCAGTAGTTGAACAAACTTAATGAAAGGAACAATTACTCTGTTGTTTGTCTTCTTTTTGTGTCCCAGCGCTCAGTCTCTCGTTCGCAGTTTTTGCGGGTTCTTGTGTGTTTTAACCAAACCTCGTGTTGACATTAACATATACCGGTACTCATGACATTAAACTCGAAATGACAAAAACAAAATCCCACAGCAACTAGATTATAATAGATTGGGGCTGGGTGGGTTTGATATAATCATATTCAATATAAAAAAATGAATATGAGAATTTCAAATAGATACAATTTTCAATCAATGATACAGGTATATGCAACAGGTATGTGCATTGTACACAAGTGTCCAATTTTTATTTTAGAAGAACTCATGTTTTTGACATTTTGCTACATACACGAAAATATTAAAATTCATACGAATATACTAGGAATAAATAAATTTATAATATGACAGAAAATTTTGAAGAAAAAAACTGTATTTTACCAGCAGGGTAAACATTTGTTGGTTTGAACATATTTCATTGTATATATGTTATACAACAGGCTTGAACACGAGTTCTTACAACTTACAAGGTTCTCGCGCATTTGTTGGGATCGTATAAATCATTGCAGTACCATTTTCACGTGATTCTGTTGCTATGTGTGCCCTATTCAGTATAATTTATCCCTCAGCGGATTTCCTTCACTGTAAAATGGTTTGATTATATGTATTTTAATGTAAAACAGAGATAGAGAGTGGCGATGTTTTCAGATACTTACACATATTTATTACATAACGAATTTATGCAAATCTGTGCTTTTACGGCGTCTTTCCTCTTCAGTTTCGCCCTCCGACCCTTCCGCTTCACACGTACATGCAAATTTACGGAGAACTGGTATATCCCTGCTTTGGGGGCCGTAAAACGACCATTTCTGATGTTAAAAGCATTTCCCCTCTGGAAGGATCCGGCGGCAAAAGGCTGAAAAGCATCACAATGACCTTATAAACAACAGGAATTGATCGGAGGAAATACATGTCTGCTGAAATTCACTGAATGACTGATGCTCGCTTACTTGATGAAAAGAATGAAGTTCAATGAATGTTTTGCTATCCACTATGACATTCTTTTTTAGACGGAGATGGAAACCAGATGTGATTCTAGGTAGGGCCATGACGTCATTTGTCAGCATGGATACTTCTGCACTGCCGTTGTTCATGGTGCACATCCCACACTTATAAAGACAAAGTATAGACCTTGTCTTGATTTCAGTTGTTTAATGATATTGTCAACACTTTTATATCTGTCTTTTGTCATTTTAATGCTCGAGAGAAGAAAATTTTCGCTTACTGCAAGAGAGATTTTCTCTGATTTTTGTGACTTGATGTGAAAAAATCTATTAGATTACCTTTTCTGAAATTAATTTCTCTGCTTGTTTTTCAGCCGCCTCTGTCAATAAAGGAAAATATATTTTAATATGACAAACAAGGCAAAGTAAAGCACACCTTGTTTGTGTACAAATCGTTACAGTTGTCTGCATCTTCTGCTGCAAAAGCGTTTGAATAACAAGTGAAGAACAGTTGGCGTGTCGTTAAATAACAATCAGTATCGGGGTATTTTACTTCCATTGCCTATTTCCTTTCCTGAAATGTCTCCTTCAGGGGCTGCTTTGTTTGATTAGTCTCGTTGTGAAAAGTGTTGTTTGTGGTCATTGTTTATTTCGTTTTCCATACAATTAAACATCTTTGCTGTAACATCTTTTACGTATAAGTCCAATATTTGATAGTTGAAATTTTGTTTTCCTTATTTAAACATCTTTCCTGAGTACAAAATAGTTGGAGTTTTTAAATTTTGATTTAGATTTTGGTTGGGTTTTTTTTTTTGTAAACTCTATACCTGACTGTCATTCCCTACAGCCTTTGATGTTTTCGTCAACAAAATGTTTTTGAAGTTGACAAAGAAACATACCACTTATTCAGTGTATGAGAAAAAAGACTATATACTGGTAAAAAAAAATATCATAAGATATAGGGGTTATCTCTTGGTATTTTTGCTCAGATGAGGAAAAAAATACACGTGGTAAAATTGAGCTAAAATATAGCAGAATTTTGATCTGAAATTGACGGTTGGTTATATACTTATACATGGGTCCGTGGCAAATTCTCCAATCACAGTTGATATGCGAACCGCCGTTAAACACGAAGCATATCCCTATCCAACAAACCTTTAACGATGTCCAGAAATTCCGTCATGAGTTCCTGTATTGTAACCTTCGCTCCCTTTGGCCCTGGGGGTCCGGGTGGGCCTTGTGGCCCCGCTGGTCCAGCCGGGCACCCCTATAAAAATGGTTTGAAGGAGAGTTTAAATGAAAACTGAACAATTCGATTAGTAATCTGTAATAATTTCATTTTTGCTAAAAGATTATTTTGCATCCCAGTAAGCGTGAGCAGTGTCAGATGGTAGGGCTCATACTAGAGGTGAATGAGTTAAGAAATACTTAATGGTAAACTCCCGAGTCCATATATGTTTTAGAGTTGAATCTGTGCCACATTTAATACAGAAAGTCAGAGATTCCGTCTCTGAATTGCACATGTATAAAATAAACTGAATGCAATTCCTTTATGCGTTCTGGCCTATAACATTTTTACACTGAGATCACCAAATAATTTGGTAAATTACGCGGTCTATCAACAAACATTTGCTGAAAGTAGGACCCCTTATATTTATTTCGTGTCTTTGTGTTACACCCCTTTGATATTTTTTCATTCATATTGAGACATCACCAGCTGTAGGTGTACAACTTTAATCACATGCTTAGCTCTCATGGCCGCAGCACTGAGGGTTATTCAACGTGCGAACGCCTGTCGCAAAACAAGACCCCCGTTTCCGAAAGACCTGCGACTCTCCTACTAAATATTGAGCGTTTGGCGGAGGAACAACCACTAACTCCTTTAATGTCTTTGGTTTACCTCGGCTATGGTACGGACAGGGCTCGAACCCATGACCTGGTCACGAAGCAAACGCACTGACCACTTATATCGATCGATATGAGAAATGATGACCGTGTAGCAAGATATTGTTTGAGATGATAAGATTAGTTGGAAAAGAAAACCTAATCCGAAGGGCAATGCTTTTTAAAATTCCCAACAATATCTCGAGAATATGGGAATTATTCTTTAACAATTCTGACATCGAGGTAATTATTTCTATTCTACTATAGTTGTTGGTTGGTTGGTTAACGTCCCGTCGAGAATATTTCACTCACTGTAGATGAAGTGCTATCCTTTGCGCTCATGGCCGAAGCAGTGAGGGTTCCTCGTGATTCTCATTTCTAAATGCCGAGAGTTTGGCGAAAGAGCAATCACTACCATGTTTACGTGTTAGGTTTAACGCGGTCATGGTACGAGTGGGGATCGAATTCATGCTCTATCAGGTTCGAAGCGAACGCTCTACCACTGAGCTACCGTGAACTTAGAAAAAGTAAGTTGTTCTTTAGCAGATGCAGAAAACGTCAAGTTGCAAAATATCCAATAAATCCCTTGACGCAACAATATATTTTTAAATCAAAAAGATTACTGGAAATTGATCACTTGCGGACCATGGTAAAATGTTCAATGTTTATCCAGTGGACAGTAATAACAGTGAAACAGTAAAAGATTACTGGAAATTGATCACTGGCGGACCATGGTAAAATATTCAATGTATATCCAGTGAACAGTAATAAGAGTCAAACAGTAAATGCACTTAGAACTAGAAATGTGATCATGGTAAAGGAACTTGAATAGAGTCCTCGTTTCCAATGTTCATTAATTTTGAGTCAGTAGTTTAATGTAGAAAAGTGAGTTTTACCAGTCTCTGTAAGCGCTTGTTCTTCCGCTTCTTAGTGGTCTGTTTGGCGGGACGTGATCCGCGCCTTATGAACTGAAGCCAGCTGTCTTTGCTGTCCACGGGCCGCCGACGCCCGCCCCGCGGCTCCTGAAAAATAATCACGTCAGTTGATTCAGTCATAACTATTAGAATCAAAGCTGTTTAGATTAATATAAACATACAGTTTAAGGGGGCATAGGAATCACATGTGTCCATCTCGTAGAACTATAGGTTTGTAACTGAGAAATATCAATTAAAACCATGACACAAAGGTCGTTTATACCAGACAATTTATCATGACACGAACTAAGGTCATTGGGTCAAGGTCACTAGTAGATAAAGGTATACTGTCTTGTGGGAGTCCCGTTATGACAGATCTAGATTAGTGGATTGTAATTTTATTATATATATTTCCTGATTTTTCCCGAAGACGTCTACTGTAGAAAGGAAGTAGAACTAATAACGGTACACGTAATAATGAATAATAATGATAACAATAAAAGAAGGGTGTAGATAAATAATTAAATTAAGACATTGAAGAAATGATTATGAGGGCTTTTTAATCCTCCCTATGACAGTGGTGATTTTGCTTAGAAATTTAGGCTACAGTGTGCAATAATCTCGATGCAACACAGGTCTCATTATCAATTTGACCTAAATGACCTTGTTTCAGATTTCTTCTATAGTGGATATATGTTATGTATAACTGTAATGACCTATTTTTTAAAGAAATAAAAGATTTAGCTTTCTATAATTTTGCAATAAACCTGTTACCCTAAGAAGTCCTTTATGTATCATGAAATGTATATTGGCAATTCTCATGCTCTTGTGTACACATAAGGCCTGTGATAGAGAGGCACAGATACTACACTATTATTATTTATCTTATCAGATGATATTACAGTTTTGTGTACTCTTTATTCCCTTTTCTTATTCTTAATCCGCAAGAATTAGGGTCATTAACACTCATCTGTAAAAGTTTTCTTAATCTACTTATATTTCTTTTTTTCAATTAAAGCGTACAAGTGAATACTGATATACGATAGAATCCCGAGCCATTGAGTCGATAGATAGTAGGATCTTAATCGGCAGTATTCTTGACTGTATCGCCCCACACTCTCGTAATCGCTGAATTACCGCAAGGTGATCTTCCGATATCTTTTTTGAAGTGTTTTCGGAAAGAGGAAAGGTGAGAGGCACTCTTATGGAGTGGTATAAATAATTTCTAGATTTTAAGTGTCTATTGGTGTTGGTAAACAATTCATCGCATCAGAAATTGCTAAGTAAACTTTTCAATGATGTATAATTGATAACCAATTAATAAGACTGAAAACCTCCTCAAAAACTGACCTCCCGGGAAAAAAAATCGCTACAATTCCGGAAAATCTCCCTCAAACGTCAAGGCAGGTGTTGCCGTCGGATATCCATACTTTGTGACAATTTCAAACAAATATAAGAAAGCAGCTGAAAAGTTTACCTAATACAGTGCCGCGCCGCCAATTGCAAGAAAATAGTCCTTGGATCATATTTATTGCACAAAAGACAGGAAATGCACAATGCACTTAAAACGAACACATTTAATCCACAGGTACCAACAACAAACGAAGTACGAGACAAATTATGGAATTTTATTAGGAAACGGAATGGGGTTTCTGAGTGCTGGTCACACAAGGTAAATAGGTCCAACAATGACGTCATCGAAACTTTAAAATAAGTGTCCGTTAAATACTACATCTAATATCCCAAGAAAAGAAAGGCATCATTAAAAATTTAGATGTCATTAGGAAAACGGCACTTCTTACACATGAAGATTAATATAACAGGGACTTGTTCAGCTTTGATCTCAGTGTGTAGCGAGACTGAGATATGAACTGGTCTCATTTGATGTCTGAACGAGGTGAACGGGGACATTATCATCATATTTACAAAGAAAAACTCTATAGAATGAAATGGGACTTAATGTAAATATAAATCAAATTGATGACTGCGTTTACTAATATTGTTTGTAATTTCCCAAGACAAACTGCAGAATTTATCTATAATTCTTATAACATCAAACAAAAATACTTAAGGAAAGCCACATAATTCAATTATCTATGATAGTAATATATATCCAAATGATTGTACATGCGCAGACATCGTTGAATACATGTATGTTAAATTGCTTTAAGTGACATATAGGTCCGTTGGGCCGGGTGTAAAATTATATTAACATGTATCTTATTGAAATACAAAAGTTGTATTACACATGCCACTATAATAAAAGATTTACTTATTTACAAAGCACCACTGTCGTCAGTTTTACAAACATTATAGAATTTAGTTTGATCTTTTTCTCATCCTCACTTTTTGGTTTACCAAGATCTATACTGTAGCAAAACATTTCTATGGGGAAATCCTATTTCTGTAAAGTCCCACTGATGTCAGTTTTAAGTTGCAAATGTATCAGAGTAAGTATCGTTGTTTCGCCAGTTCTATCAAACGAAGAAATTATAATATACATGTATCTACCAATACTCAGTAGATCATTGAAAAACTGTATCCATGCACCTGATCGATCTGAAGATCCGTGTTTTGGTTTTTTGTTTATTTATTCTTTATTTGATTTATGAGATTGGCTTCACTTGTTCATTCATAATTATTTTAAATGTATCAAGAAATTGTTGACTGGGAGCTTAAATTTATGTGACAGTGCTGTCATATTTCTGCGACATGAATGACCTAGAGATACAACTTGCGGAACTTCTTGAAAGTTTTGAGTATCGATATTTCCTGCTATCGGTCGCTCGAATAAATAGAAGGCAAATTTCTTTCGGAAATGATTTATTCTGTATAGGAATTTAAAAGTCGTCTGTCTATGACTGATTTATCCGTAGTTAAACGAAGTAAACGTGTCTGAGAATAGATCGGCCCACACCTGTAGATTATTTATATACAGGGCCTCAAAGTCAACAACTGTTGGTCGTGTTGCTATTCCAGAAACGTGGAATCACCATACCGGTGGGGTTTCCATAAAAGTGATTTAGAAATCCCAGGCATAATATGATATGCAGTCCAACTGTATAGCTTGCCGTTGTATTGCGAATCTGAAAACTAGCTGCACTCGTGCTAGTCTGGTACAGTATAAAACATTTTCGGTACTTAAAAAGCTTTATCAATGACGTCAATATGTAGAGAATAAATACGAGAATACCGTTCTTTATATTCCCAGAATGCCACAATATGGAAGCCAAGCATGCGCACTACCTCCAAAAAATATCGTAGTACATGTACTTACATGTATTGCTAGCGCCCGACGGCCCTGATATTTAAGATCTAGAGATCCTAGGTCTATCACTTAGGTTTTTTCACACCCATATTACATTACTGAATTTCTCGATGTACCGATCTATTCTTTTCACAATATGCACTATGTTTCCAGTAGTTCAATTAGAGATAACCATCTGTAGCGCGAAAATCTTTAACCGAAGGTGAAACCGGAAGCGGAAACCAGATCCTTCCAGAGAAACATGATAATAAGAGAGAGTTAATTAAATTTTATCGGTGATATTTTTAAATATCCTATGTCTTACTCGTCTACAAAGACGATGGCCCATTACGATAAAGAATCAAACACGGTAAAGTAGTGGTTTTGTGCACCAGCGTACGGCCTCGGGCGGAGTCTCGGGGCGTCACATTGCAGAAGTGCCATGACTATGTGTATTTCATAGTCTGTGTAGCGATCATCAAATGATACGGGGACATTCAATCTTAGGCGGTACCCTATCATTGTTCTTTTGAGACTTGCAGACGACCCAAACAACGTATCAAACCTTCACAGACTTTGTTCAATTTGAATACTTGTATTCAAGTCATTTGACCTACATGTATCTTGTAGTCCTATCTATTGTATAAATCACATTTCCCCATCTAAATGTGCACGACTCGTATTTACGAATTATTGACAGTACATTAGCTCGTTACAAATACTTCTATATCCGAACTGTTTTAAAAAGGCTTTTGACATTTTCACTTTGTAGCCCCAAACAATGAGAAATTGATCGGGGATTTCTTTCTTTTCACTTTGTGCACTGTGCCGCCCACACTAGAAAGAGAAACAGTTGCAAATAAAAATCAAGTAAACATTTTCGGCTTGATCAAAGATATACAAAACCTAGGTGTAGGGTATCGGTTGTTACCACCCAAAATTGAATGGGAGTTCATGTTTAGGATACATTCTACAATCAATGTCCACAACTACTGATTACCTAAAAAAGACACGATGTATTTTTGTAATCTACGCGTTATCAGTATGATAAGTCAAAGGTCAAGGTTGGAATTCAAGCAAAGCAGTTGACTCGCAGGTATGCAGATCTGTATTATTGTAAAACACAGTGTGATTTTAAAATGCTGTAAAATGGAATTGATTTGCTTTATATAAGGTGCGTACAAAAAGGAAAAGTAGATACAGAAATAAGAAATATTCGTCAACGCTTCCATAAATTGAGAACCCGTTATCTACTGAACATCAAGCTTCCTTGGTGGGCCAAGGATAACTAGTGACTGACCTTTATAGATTTTCAGGTCATGGGCTTTCTCCTATCAACTGGTATGCACTAATTGTCACACAGCTATACCTTGACTGGATCATAGGCAGGTTGAACATGACTAGCTGATTTTCAGGTCAAAGGTCATCACCTTCCAACAACATAGATTTTATTATGGAGGAAGGGGCATTTAAGTTTCAAAAGTATTTCTTGTTTCATGGTGTGTTTTTATGTTTAAAGTGTCATTGGTGTGTGTAAATGACAATGAATAAAACTTATATTTTTCGTTGAGCAGAAAGTTAATATCATGTCGTATTTTTAACAAACTCTGGTGACGAGAGAATAAGGAAAAAACATCACATAAAGACACTAAATAGATATACAAAATGACTTTTGGTGTTTTGACGTAATCATCTATACTTTAGAATAACTTCCTACAGTCTGATTAAAATCAAACCTTCACTAGCTCTTTTTTTTTTATTTCGATTGTCGCATTCAGATTGAACTTTCTATGTAATCAAAGAGAAAATCTACTCAATGACTGGTATTTTTTTTAAGGTAAAGTTCACATATCATTGATAAGGCATAGTATCCCAACCCCCGTACGTTTCTGTCTGTCTGTCTCTATCTATCTCTTCATACCAAGCATTAAAATCAATCCATTTTAGGCCACTCTCAAGGAGTCCTAAATTTTCACGTCACCAAAAGGGCTCAGTACTTACGACTTTCGTATTTAAGACTTGCAGTTACAATATTATCAGCGCATAAAAATTAAGCTCTTATTGCATTATATATTGACGTCACAAAGAATGGATGGGAACGCCGAGTACCTCCGCCGGCAATATTTAAGCATTCCTTTCATTTTGTTGCGATTAGATTATACGAATATTCTAAGATTTAATCAAATCTTTTTAAATGTATCTTTTCGGGCAATTTAATTAGCACATATATCCTCTCTGTTTATAAACATAGATTTTTCCCCCATTTGTTTCTGCATATCTATGAATTACGACAGACTTAATCGGTCATTGCTTAACACTAGTAAGAGGGAGCGACGCGGTTCTCACGGGGTTATTTTTGTGCATTGAGAGAAAATCTTACAAGATCAATGTATCTGTTTATTCTCAAATTTGTATCTCGTACAAGAGGCTGAAGGCAGTGGAGCGTGAAGCGCGCCCAATCCATCACTGCTACATGTTCTGACAACCAGCGAAATATGTGAAGAAAAAGATTATACGACTTCCGTGCATGGATACACGGCGGTAGAGAGAACACGGAAGCGTGTCATTATCTCTGCTAAAATTCCAAAAACCACTAATTCCTATCCTAATACACCAAAGTTAATTCAGTTGTGATAATTTCTGTGCAATACTCCATCCCTTTGACGAATTACTAATATATTGAATTTATTGAAAATTAATTACCAAAAGTTTGTCATATCTATACTTTATATTTAATGTGGTTAATGGTATGTACATTTTCGATGTTATCTGCCGCACATTGAAAGTTAAAAATCAGAGATTTCAGTTACAGATAAGTAATTTCCATAATAGCTTTGAAGTTTTTTTCTCTCTAAGATTCTTTAGAGACGTGGTATATATATCAAATAAAAATGTCACATCGACCCTTCTATTCAGGTCCTTCACAAAAGAATTCAAAAATTTAATTATCTTTCTACATTTGAATTTCTTTTTTAAGATCAATTCGGAATTAAAAGAAATATTTTTTTACTTAAAAAGTCGCCAAGACGACAGAACGTTATATAGAGGTAAAAAGTGCAAAATCGTCTCGACAGAAATCGCAGACGATATGTCTGTATTCCCATTAATTACCAAAAAATGCCTTCATAAAAAGTTTGAAATTTACATTCCCCATTTAGAGCTGGGTACTCAATTTATTTCGATGCTGTTATCTCCTACTCTAACCCGACTCCAATACCATGCACTTATAGTTTAAATTCTTTTGTACGAGCATGTAAGAAGGCGTGTGTCAAATTTACCAGGACCCAATAATAAAGGGGTGCAAACCCAGGTTTCCACTCTCATCAACCGACGACTTCATTCCACCAACTGATTCAAAGTGTATTATTTCACCCCAGAGCGTGTAATTTCAGCTTTTTATTTCTATTCGCGCGCCTTTCACTCGTTTCCGTATTATTCTGCGGAATTTAAATAAGCACAGTAAAAATCTTTACCTTTTTTGTCAGTGTTTTAAAAAATTGATGTATTCATCATTATTTATCATCCGCGTAATTTAAGTTTTTTGATACATTTGTTTTTATCTATTAATGAACAAAATACATACCTCTTCATTGGTCTCGAGGTTAGAAGAGGAGTCCGGGTCTGCCATAAAGTCCTTAAAGGCAATAGCACTTTCAAAGGTTAGAAGCTGGAGAAAAATCGTGCTAAGCACCATAATATGGAAGAATCGAAAGACTTCCATTCTGAAAATTCACCGTAATATCGCCCCTGTGGTCCGCTAAGCAGTCATACACGTAATGTTCCAATCCAAAGGTAGCATAAGAATTAACTGTACCTTCACGTTCAATTGCAGGGTATTCAAAATTTATAACACGTAAACATACATGTATCACAGCTTATCAAATGGAAAAGAATTTATTAAGTGTTTACGCACACTTACACTTAAAATTGAAACGGAATTCAATTAATGCTTTTTTTTATTATTATCCAGTGCAAGCAAGACTGAATTCTTGATATTTTTGTATAATAAAACATAACCGACATTAACAGTTCGGGGTCTCTTGTCGCGTTGACGCTCTCTGATTCGGTCCGCGTTTGATTTGAAAGAAGAAAGCTTCTCGCTTTGATAGGCACCGGCAAAGAAAGCCAATCAGCTTTACAACGAACTACAAGTGCTTTACGACGAATGTCTAGGTGTTTGCTGTACGGCCTAGTGGATACTCGCAAGTCTACGTATCCTTTTAAATAAACAGACTGGACCACGTGAAAATCAAATAAACTCGCTAGAACATCAATAGTGGGATTAATTAGAACGGGTAAACTGTTATAACTGTGATGAAGGCCTTTATTACAGGATCAAACAACATACACACACATTCCTTTTATCTTAATTCTTACTTTGTATTGAAATTTAAAGAATGGTGTCTATTTTTGCCATGGGAAATATTTTAATGGCTCTGTAATACCTGCTTTTGATAAATATTCTTAAAATGCCACATTAATAAGGTAGCAGAAGACTTTGATAGATCAATGTTTACATACTTATTTTAGAATCCACTCTATATGTGTGTTTTCTTTGTTCAAGGATATTTACAAAACAATAATTGAACCAAGTTTCTTTTACGAATAACAACAAATCGATCACGATACAAATTCTTTGTCACGTAATTGCTTAGTTGAATACTTGCATATATAGTGGAGTTTTTTTTCTTCTAAAAATCAACAGACACAAGAAAACTGATAAAGACCGACAAATCTAAGTAGATTTATTACATAAATGAGAATAAATAAACAGAAACACAGAAGTAATACAGGCCTACAAAGTGACTATTATCAAAAACATATAATATAATGATAACATTATTGTAATTCTGGTGAAAAAATACATATAATACTGTTTTTCTTTTTTCGAAAATATATACTAGTACAAATATATCTAAATATATATTAATGTACATTTTCTTTAAACATGATGATTTACTATCGATATCCTCTTTTGATCTGCGTAGTAATTTATGATTTCACATGATCCAGTATGCACCGGTGTAAGTAATCTAGAAGACATTCAAGGCAACAGTTTTTAAATGTATACTTTTCCTACCTATTCTACGAAAGCCATAAAAAAAAAAAATTCACCTTCCACTATCTCGTAATTACGAGATCTTTTCTCGTAATAACGAGATCTTTTCTATCTCGTAATAACGAGATCTTTAATACGAGATCTTTTCAATCTCGTAATAACGAGATCTTTTCTCGTAATTACGAGATAATGGAATGTGAATTTATTTTTTACATGATACTAATAGGCCTTCGTATCAAAGCGTTCTCCTCAGATATGAGAATAAACCCAGCAGTTCCCTTTCCGACTGGAGGAGATCTTTCTGTCCAAATATTTTGTGATAGCTTATGTGTTTACGTTCAACAAACTTCACATTGTGTTTATTCTGATGATAACCAACACTTCGTTATACAGTATATCACAGGTCTTGTCCAGAGCAACTGTTGCCAATGTGTAATTATATATTCTTTGACTATATATGAATAGCGACCTAATATGCCCCCCCCCCCCCCAAATAAAAACGAAAAAATGTAGATCTTCACTCCTGTATAGGAGAAAATCCGGAATTTCAACTTTAAGCTTGAAAGTTCTTTAAAAAGGTATCATTCCCACAAATCTGGCAAATAAAGCTATTACCTTGTAATGTAAAACTTATACGGTGCCAATTTTGGTGCACCAGATGCGCATTTCGAAAAATAATGTCTCTTCAGTGATGCTCAACCGAAAGTTTTGAAATCCGAAATAACATTAAACTTGTAAGAGCTATTTTAGGGGAAAACAGAGTGCCAAAAGGTGGAGTCAAATTCGTCTAAGGATAAGAGCCATGCATGAGGGAGATAATCCTTAATTTTGAAATGAATTTCTAAATTTTATCACAGCAATTAAATATACATCTGTATTTTCAAAGTAGTAACGAAGTACTTAGCTACTGGGCTGTAGAGACCCCCGGGGATTAACAGTCCACCGGCAGAGGCCTCGACCCAGGGATCATAATGTAAAACTTATACAGTACCAATTTTGATGCACCAGATGCGCATTTCGACAAATAATGTTTGATGTTTGAAATTTGCTTTACTGTGACCTTAACCTTACACATGTAGTCTAATATCCTACAGGCACTAAGGTAGGTACCATTCTTGCAAGTTTGGTAAAAAATATGGATAAGAAATCTTGTATAATGGCCAAGGCAATGGACTCACTAGTGAATGGACAAGTTAATTACTATATCCATCTACAACTCTGTTGAAAGTTTCCTTTAAATATTGTCAATCATTATTTAAAAAGATATTTACATACTAGTAATAAGTGATTGTATCACAATGCACAAAGCGTAGCCGAGCCGAAATTTATTTTCCCTGGATCTCATATATTTTCTTATCATTCCAGACTATAAACTAATGAATTTAGTGCGTCGATGATATAAACAAATGCCCACAAACAGTTTTTGTTGTTATTTACAGCAATATTAGCCCCAAATTTGTTGTAAATATATGCTGTCATGATAGTTTTGTATATAACTTTAACCATATTCATTGATAAATGCCACACTTATATAGTAATATTCCATTATCACTTACATACAGTGTCTAGATCTCTCAACTGATTCGATACACGAGAGCATGTTCTGTGATGATCAATTTTTAAATCGAGACAGACTACTGACAAATAAGTTGATTTTACAGGGGTTTCAACAGTCTCGTTTGAAGTCAGCATTTCGCAAATTCGACGGTCGTTATAATGAATCTATTGGTAAATACAACCTGTCGTTGTGAGAATGAACATTAATATTGTCTGACGTGTTTCACGCCTATTGTTAAGCCTTTCTTAACATACTGATTTTGATTACGGATTACTCCATTTACCTTATCAAGATTAAAGACTCACGGCGGGTGTGACCGGTCAACAGGGGATTATAGCTCCTCCGAGACACATGAGTCCATCTCTGGTGTATCCAGGGGTCCGTGTTTACCCTGCTCTTGATTTTTATGGGATTTATCAGATAGATCACTGTTCGATATTTTCACTTTTCATTGTACAGATATTCTGTGCAGGTGTTGTTCCTTCTTCTCTTATCTAACTTCCCATATTATGTTTGAGTTATATTTGAGTCCAGATTAACTTTCGATTCTACCCTCGCTCAGTTTCTTAACGTTAGATGTCATCTGAACTTGGTCATCTTGAATTCGTGTGTAGTGGTAACGTTGTGCCCAAACTCATCTCATCAGCTGGCCAGTTTGCTGATTTGATAGAATTTACATCTGGTCTAAATGTTTACAATGTCAAGTGCTTGTAATGTTCATCTACATATATCTTAGATAGCCATCTTTGTGCTGATTGTCAGGTCATCCATAAAAGTTCACACACTTCATACATTAGCTGTAGATCTGTAGGTCTCTGAGAAAATATTCGAATGGATGGATGCCTAACATGGCTACGCCAACAAACAAAACCATGTGAAGCAGTGAGTTTTCGGACCGCATGGGATCTGAAGGTATTGTTGGACACAAGTCCGGGTAGCGCTCTCGCTTCTCACCGCTGCGACTCGAGTTCGATCCCCTTGATCGGCAGTGGTTGTATGTGAGAGAGTATGGCGGTCGCCCGCTCGGACACATGGGTTTCCTCTGGTTTCCTCCCACATAAATGACCCTCTAGCGCAAACATCCGTGCATCAAAGGACCCCATTGGAAATAAGCTATCAAGCTTTCATGGGTTATCCTTGGTATCTATGTATGTATGTTTGTATGTATGTATGTATATACCGAATAAACTTTTTTATATTTTATTTAAGTATAGTGGGAAAATATGCTAGGAATTTTTTTAAATATTATTTTATTCATTTATAAAGCGCAAAATTACATATAGTTTCTATGAGCTGTGCAATGTTTGTGCTAATAATCAATGATAATACACCAATAAAAGACCTGCAAGAGCTATAAAATAGAGAATTAAACAATAGAAAGAATTGAAATAAAACATGGTAGTAAGATGACAAGGTGGTTAATATTGACTAGACAAGATACAATTGGCACACGCGTAATTGCTTTCATATACTTGGTAATGTTCAGTTTGCAAGATATTGCACATGGAGTCCTTGATATTGCACTGAATTTAACATTCACAGGGCATATTCACGCTTGAGCAAGAGTGTTTTAGGTTCTTGCGGAATGCTCCATGTGCTTCAAGCTCTCGAAGTTCCGATGGCAGTTTATTCCACAAGTGTGCGCCTAGTGTTTTTATGG
Source organism: Ostrea edulis (assembly GCF_947568905.1). Lineage (NCBI taxonomy): Eukaryota > Metazoa > Mollusca > Bivalvia > Ostreida > Ostreidae > Ostrea > Ostrea edulis. Next base: position 23,305,295 of record NC_079164.1, read on the forward strand.
CTCTTGCACCGTTTTGTTTGATGATTTCTGCACCACCAGTTTCAAATGGTCAGATGATGATAGCTCTCTCATGTATAGTGGTACTGAGAAAGAGTGTATTGACTTATGTATGGTTGTAAGCACTTTAAACACAACACGTTGCTTTACAAGCAGCCAGTGTAGTTGTTGAAGTACCGGCGAAATATGTTGTCTGTAGCATGTTCTTGTGAGACAATGTGCAGCGTTGTTCTGAGCCACTTGTAGTCGGTGCATGGGGCGATCGGTTATGCCAAGCAGGAGGGCATTGTGATAGTCAAGGTGGGATATGCTTGTTGCATTTATGACCTTCGCACACGCTTAATGGGTGAGATGGTGTTTCACCTTGGAGATTCTCCTGATGTTGAAGTACATTCTCCTTACTGCGGAGCTGACTTGTATTTCCATTGATAAGGCGGTGTCCAGGGTAGCACCGAGTTTTTTAACAGTAGATTTAGGTGTCAATATTGCCTCACCAATCTTCAGACAGACATCTTTCACACGGCACTGCCATGTTGTGGGCACTGGCAACCACCATTATCTCAATTTTTATATCATTTAGTTTGAGTTTGTTCACAGTCATCTAGGTTCGGACACTCGTTTTTCGTTCCTCCATAATGTTGACTTGATAGGTATACATGGCAGCGTTTTTTACAATCAAACGGCTGTAGAGTTGAGTATCATCTGCGAACCCATGACGGTTTATGGCATACTGGTTGATAACTCTCCTGAGTGAGAGAAGGTACACCAGGAAGAGAAGGGGGTCGAGAACAGACTCTTGGGGCACTCCGGTGGACAGTGGTACATCTGAGGACACATTGGTGTTGATCTTCACTGCTTGGATGTGGTCACTCAGGTAAGACTGTACCCAACGGAGTGTTGTGTCTGTCAATCCAGCTTCCTCGCGCAGTCTCTCCAGCAAGAGGGTATGATCGATGGTATCAAATGCCGCAATGTCAAGAAGGACCAGGAGCATGGCGTCACCTTCATCCAGTACTGCTTCTACGTATGCTTTTATTCGCAGGATGGCTGTCTCAGTGCTGGTACTGGTTTTATAGGCTGACTGCAGATCATCATGTAGATCATTCCCTGTGAGATGACCATTAATCTGTTGTGCAACAACATGCTCGATAACCTTGCTGATGAATGGGATATTTGAAACTGTCTATAGTTACTAAAAGTTCTCATATCAAGTCCAGGCTTTTTCAGACGTGGTGTAACAAGTGCACGTTTCAGCTCATTGGAAAGAACCCAGTTGAAAGTGATGCATTCACCAGCTCAGTAATGGTCGGCAGCACCACAGAGAGAACAGTGCTGTTCTTCAAGAGCGCAGTGGGGATGACATCCAGTGAGCAGGTCTCAATAACACAGCTCCTGATGACCTTGTCCACTTCTTTCTGCGTCTGGACCTTGAAGGAACCAAAATGAGGCACTGGTCTGTCCAGATCTGAAGAAGCTGTATTGTCATGGAGATCTGAGGCATCGAGACCCTGTCTGATCTTTTAAACTTTGCTGTAGAAGAACTGCACGAAGTCGTCGGCAAGGGTCTGGTCACTGGTAGCCGGTGGTAAGGGAGTCCCTGCATTATAATTCACTAGACTGCTAACAACTCTGAAAGTCTCATTACTGTCAACTGTGGTGAGCTTTTCCTAATAATAGCTGAACTTGGAGGAGTTGATCATATGCAACACAGCTTGGGTCTGCTCCGCAAGCATATGTCTATGCACCTCCAGGCCTGAACTCATGGCTTTATGCTCCAACTGTCTTCTCCGTTGCCTGGTTTCATGAATTGAGTCATTTTACCACGGTTTGGGGGAGTCGCCTTTGATGGTGATGGTCCGAAGGGGTGCTATGTTGTCCAGAACCTTATTTGCTCTGGTGGAATCAAAATCTGACAGCAGATCGTTGACATTGCTCCCCTCTTTGATGGAAGACAGCGATTCTCCTAGCTGCTGTGCCAATATTTCTACAAGGATGCGCTACAATGACCTAGCTAGCCGAGTTTTGTTTGCCAGGTGTAATGGACAGATATGGAGTTGGCATGTAACAGCATAATGGTCTGATATCCCTATATTAATCACAGACATTGTCTTCACTAGTGAGTACATATTAAATTTATGAGACGGTGATCCAAGAATACAGCGATATATAAGGCTTCAACCGTGCGCATTTTGTTCTGCGCAGTAAATCGAAGGTTTTAATAAGGGATGTCTCTGATCTGTCTAAAAATATTCTCAGAGAGCTAAATGTCTACAGCTATCCAGACATCAACATGGACCTCTACTTCCCTTTTCAACACACTCACCATATTCACCACTGGAGTGTAAAATAGAATAATAGATGAAATACATCCTGAGATCGATCCGTGAACCTTGTTGTTTCCATCATCCAAACGACCTTTTGTCTTTGTAGTCTCACGGATGATTTGTACAAGTACGCTTGTATGCTCAATATAGCCCTACACTACGGCGAAACCTTCTTTCTATACACAAAGTCAATGCACTGGTTGATGTTAATGTAGTGGTCATATCTTTTGCCAGAATGGCAAGAAATATGTTTTTCCATGTTCAATAGGAGTATGGTAAGGAATTACCTCATCGTGACTGAGCTCCCCATTGGTATAACGTATTCCTCCGCTGGAACTAGCAATCCGCCAAATGCGTCCTCCCCCATATCAAACTAAAGAAGATCTAGGAAAGTCTTGTCAGCATTTTGCAGTTCTTATGTGATCCTAGAGATAATCCTGTAGCTTCTTTACACTTTGGAGTTTATTCTTTCACTGGTGTACTGAATAGGTGAGGGGTCAAATGCGGCATCTATCTAGAGGGGTGTTTTAATGCCGCTATGTCTCACCATTAAAAAAACAACGATGCCAGTCGTCTCAAACAGGTTCTGTCAGCAAATCCAGTGCCACATCTCCCCCTTTGGTGGTCCTGGAAATGCTTTAGAAGCTGAGTGAAAATGGTGAAAGTTTAACGTATAGCCGTCACCCAGCCAATTGCTGATCACGTTCGCCGTTGCTTAACTTGCGTGATTAAGACAGAGAGACTCTACCACATAATAGAAAAGCTAGTTCATTGGCGAGGCAGTATAAATTGCCTCTTATATTGTCCGCTACACTTCCACCCGCTCAGGGAAGCTTCGTCCCAAAGCATAGCGTGAGTTCTCTAAGAATGTTTGGCACCTCTTCATCAACGGCATCCGCCATTACTGACACAATCACTCGTCGTCCCTGGACGAAACCACGTCCGTATTCAGAGATCTGAAGAGACTCTACCTAAAGAAGGCCCTTTAAACACCAGAGTCAATACGCTGCCACCAATTTGTAACGTGTAGCGGTCACCTAGCAAAGTGCTGAACACGCTTTCCGTTGCTTAACTTGTGTGATCAAGAGAGACACTCTACCGCATCACTAGAAAAGCTAGTCACTAGCAAGGTAGTATAAATTCCCTCTTATACTGTTCGTTACAAAAGGTAAGCCCGATCTGAACGCGCACTCGACATGAAAGGTGAAGATAACGAACAGTGATCAATCTCATAACTTCTATAAGCAATACAAAATAGATAATTGGAAAAACATGGACCTCTGGACACACCAGAGGTGGAATAAGGTGCCTAGGAGGAGTAAGCATCTCCTGTAGAACGGTTACACCCGCCGTGAACCCTATATCCTGATCAGGTCAACGGAGTTTGTCAGTAACTTGCCTCGATTTAAAAACTGACCATACGCAGAACAAGCTCTTGTGTATCGAATCAGTTGAGAGATATAAACACCATATGCAGGTGATCATGGAATATTGCTACATAACAATGGGAAGTTGACGATGAAGAAGCTGAAATCATCCCGTTTGTCATACAGTTGAGTTGTCAGTTTGCGTTAATGTCTACTTTCAATAAGATATCTAAGTATGAAACAGAAGTGGACGACTCTGTGGTGCCTTTTATTTCGAGCTCACAGGGATATATCGAATCGACATATGAATGAAAGTTATTATTTTTGATAGACAAAATGTCGTCGAAATATCTAAATTTTAAATTGAAGGCCACAGCAAGAGATTTTTTCTTCTCACGTAGACGGTTTTGAATAAATTCTGCTTCATATGAATATAGAAACAGGTCAGCTAACAATTCGTCCCCATGGAAATTCCAACAGACATAGATCTCAGATGTCACTCCGATCACCTCGGTCGATTCCATCTAGATGTAGGGTAAACTGGTTCCCCGCTGATTGGTGCTACACACAAACAACTGGTAAGCGGTACTTTGCAATTGGTTAGCCCAAATGAGCCGATTTCATTGGTCAGTTGATTTATAGCGAGCGAAGCAATTGGGTCAAGTGATTTGCTCTTCATCAGCTGAAAAAATGATGGGGAATACCCATAATGCTTCCGGAAAATTGTCGCCGTCACTGCGGAATACTTCATCGACAATTCCGTAGATAAAACAAATAAATAGTTTGGAAAGTACTACAAATTATTTTAAATTCCAGACAAGCTTTCCCATACTTTCGTACGTTTTGTTGTAGATAATTGCTTGATTTGAAAGAAAAACAGTCGCAGCTAATGCTGACGTCACAATGTACTGTTTACATCAACCGCGTTGTATTTCCCGCGTTAAATGAATTGCCTCAAGTCGAGGTATAAGTTGTTATCAGGTCTTCTCTCGTCTCAACGGTCACACCGTAAACATACTTTATCACGCCTCAGACAAAATTGTTGAAATCTAATTGGTCAGATCTTGGTCACATGACGCCGTGAAAAAAACCGTATCATGCGAGTAAAATCCGTATTGGGCGAGTAATTTTATTTATCGTCGGGTTCGACTTGCAGCCGTGTCAAAAGGAAAGCCATTTGACTAAGTTGTATGATATAGACCCCCCACATATCCAGTTAGAGGTCTTCGACGTGATAAATTCGTTACACAGTTAGTTAGTGACCTGATACGGAAAAATACATGGTGTGAAAAGAAAACCCGTATCGGGCGAGGCGAAAAGAAAACCCGTATCGGGCGAGGCGAAGCCTCGCCCGATACGGGTTTTCTTTTCACACCATGTATTTTTCCGTATCAGGTCACTAACTAACTGTGTAACTAATAATGTCTCACTAGAGAGATTCCAAATGGTAGAGTCGTTGTAGTAAAGAAAACCCGTATCGGGCGAGACTTCGGGCGAGGTCGTTGTAGTAAAGAAAACCCGTATCGGGCGAGGCTTCGGGCGAGGTTTTCTTTTCACACCATGTATTTTTCCGTATCAGGTCACTAACTAACTGTAACTAATAATGTCTCACTAGAGATATTCCAAATGGTAGAGTCGTTGTAGTCTAGTTATGACGTCAAAGTCTACTGTGCTACGTTACGAAGTTTCGCGCTTCATAGGCCTACTTCACTGTATATTCGTAACGCAGTGTAGTCGATTGTGACGTCAAAGTTAGCGTTGTTGTTGTTTTGAAATGAACTCTCGTTATACGCGTGAGATATCAAAAATTGGCGCTTACCTGTTGTACCCGAGAGAAGCGGGGTCAACAGGGTACCAGTTTAAATGTAGGGTACCGAAATCTGCCGAAGTTTACCGAATGCTCAGATGTAATACGATGGGATTCATAAGAGAATTTGTTGCATTGTTAACTATGACGTCATAGCCTACTGTACTACGTTACATACATGTACGTCATAGATTACAATGTATCAAATTCTCTCATGGATACCATCGTATTACATCTGAGATCTATGTCGAGAGCGCGAAACATTCGAGGAGTTCCGATTGAGGTAAGCTTCCGCCTTAAAATATCCGTAACCTTGTGGTTATAAACCCCAGCAGAAAACATGTGGTTCTCCAAGTTCAGGAGGAGAGGTGACTGAATCGCTGGGATGTTTTAACTGCTCAAATCTCCTTAGTTCTCTCTTCTAGGATCGCTATGCCTTTCCTTCCTCCGATATCCCTTCTCTCCGTTTCTGAGATCTATATAGTTTTTAAATAACAGATTCATTATGCACGGATGATAAAAATTTCCATGAATTTAAAAACTTTAAAAGTGTATATACATATGTGTAATGACCTGTTATACCCGGAATAATAACCCCCAAAAATGAACGTAAAGAATTACAAAAAAATTATTAACATATATCATTTACGAACTCTTACAATCCATACATTTAGTCGTTTCTGACTTCCTAATTTGTTTATTTAATCTGACATCGTGGATGTTCAACCTCTGGCGACGTTTTGTACAATTAAGAACGTAGCGGCTAACCTAACCTAGGTGACGTCTGTTGAATGCACTGTATGAATGAACGCTCGTTATCCTGATATGTATGGCTAGCCTAGAAGTTCGTTCAATTTCATAGCAGTCCTGCAGGACACACCCACCTCCCACAAAACATTTAACACAGGATCGAGTGTTTTCATTTCAATAAAATAGACACATCCCACATAGAAACCGACTTTATACATGTCATATCACAGAACATGAACTTAGTTTTGAACATCAGGCGATCCACGTTTGTCGAAAGTTCGATTGCGGAAACCAAACCCGTTCCAAAATGTGATAAGTTTCTTTTATTTTCCTAATTATTCCTCTTTTTCTGGTTATCCCTTTTCAAGTAGACCCGTGACTGCCACAACCTGAAACGAACAAGTGAAAATAACGAATAGTGATCAAATTCATAAATCATGTAGAATAAAAACAATTTTTTTATGAGAAGGGCAATTATCACTTTGACGTCATAGATAGTTCAACGTCATAATACCATGTGTCGTTATAGTTAGTCCAACAAGTGTTGCTGTTAATTAACCATGGCTGATACCTTTGATTTTTATTTAGTAGAAGAAGATATTAAACAGAACAAAGATTCTATTCGTCTTCAGGAGGCTGTAAGTCGGATAATACTGAACCGCGCACATGCAGAATTATAACTTATGTACAAGAAATTGAAAATTGGAGGAAAATCTATTGCAATGTATTGCGTAAAGAAGTTGGTAGTAGAGACCTACTTGATTTCTTCGAATCAGCGCCGTCTGGGGATATGGGCCATTTGGCAGGGATTCATAAAAACGTCTATGATAAACTCATGGCCACGGATGGTCCCTATCAGAAACTTCTACAACACACCCGACCGGAAAGGGAAACAAGGTTGACAGAAAGCACTGTCAACAAACAGAAGCAGTTGATAGACAATATGAAAGCTCTTTTAATCTAAATGGAAAGAAAGCTTTCCAAGAGCAGCAAAAGACATTCTACCAAGAGCGCACGCAAGATAGATTCCTTGAAAACAAAGATGTCGGATATCAAAAACGCATTGAAACAACCTCTGCAGCATGCACTGAAGCTGAGACAGAGTTACGTTCATTCATTGGTAGTAAAACGGAAATTCTTCAGACAATGTTTCAAAAGCTCAAAGAATTAGACAAGGCCAGATTTCCTAGGCCTTTAATTCCTGATGCAATATCACAATTTGTGAAACGTATCGTTCCGCCATATGACTTAATTTGTGAAAATATAAATGAGATATCTGATGCCTTCCAAAACCAACAAGAAATTGATATTCTTGCAATTCACAACCAGAAATGGTATCAAATAGAAGAAAGGGCAAGACTCAAGAAGGCGGGGCTCGTTACTGGGGTTGACATGTTTTTGGTGACCCGTTCTTCGAATATGGATTCATGTTACAGGGGAGGGAACAGAGACCTGGGAGATACAAATAGTCCCACCTCATCCTTTACCCCGTGGACAGCAAGATTCACTATAGAGAAAGAGAAGAGTACCCACATTGCTCAAAATACGCGTACGATAGCCTCTCCTACAAATGCTGATATAATGCTAATAAGCAAACTAACCATAAAAGTCCCATCACCGTTGGTGACAGAATATTCGGAAGAAGACAGAGAAACTTTAGAACTACCAGACGAGACATACTGTCGTCTACCAAATCCGTTCAAGGTCAAGGAATTCTGTGTCGGTGAGGTCGAAACAAGCAAGGCGATAGAAGACAACCATCCCAGCAGAAAAGCGAAGAGGGGTTATTTAGTGATGAACAACGATATTGGAAGACTGCGTGACATAAAGAGTGATCGCCACCACCAACTATAAAACCCGGAGCAGCAAACAATTCAGTGCCCAAAAAGGACAAGTTATCAAACAGATCATGGGAGACGGTGAAAGATTTGCTTATGACTACACTCGAAGAAATAAACTAGCAATGAAACGATATGGATGGTACCCAATCATTATCGTTTCACGCAAGTAAAACTGTTAGATTTAGAATTGACGGTACTGTACATTGGTACGTTGTATCTGGAGTATAATGTCAAATGAAGAAATAAAATTATTCAAGCATTGGAAATAGTTATCACCTGTTATGATTACTTTATGCATTACTCTCATGGTGGAACACGGGGACCTGCTCCCATAAAAACGTAAGCAATACTGTGTTTTCAACATAGTATATTGTTTACATTTTATTTAAATGAGAGCAAGTCCCCGAGGTTGGAACGTGTAAAAGAACTGGAATGAGAACATGTTAGAGAAACACAGTAAGAAACCCAGTGAATAAGAGTGATAGGGGTCGGTGATATTCATTGATATGATAAAGGTGTAATATAGTGAATAAAGGCGTTATAACGCGAAAAGCGTGGCGATGCGAAGCAAAGCCGCAAGGACGCGAAACCAAGGCGTTTTAAGAGCAGGGTCTAAAGTTCATCGCCTGACAAAAAACTAGTTTTCACTACCCCTTAAAAAACTAATTATGATGAATGTTGAAAGTAATCGATTAATAAGTAAAAACAAATGAGTATAAGATTAGTAACACTCTGTGTACCTTTCTACTGTTTATTCACAAATGAAAGAGCCCCCCCCACCCCCCTCCCTTCCCCATATCATTTGAATTAAGATTTTTATCCGACATCGATCTTTTGATCTCGCCCCTTAATTTACGCAGATTAAACATCTGCATTAACGTATCGAGCGACAAATGAACATAAACTCAATTTTTTGATTATTTGAAGATATCATCAATTCAATTGAAAGTTGCAAAGTTGGCACAAAGCTTTCCAAGAAAAATGTCTTGTCTGTGACCGACTCATGTTTTATATATTGTGCATATATACCTAGCAATGCATAATTCATCTGTAGAAGTGTAATGCAAATAACAATATATGTATGTATATACAGTATTAATTTCTTCAATAAATACACATACAATATGCATTGCTATGTATATATGCATGAGTTTGTCACATGTCCCAAACAAAAAGAATGCATCAAATTATATTCTAAAGTGTTGAACAACTCCAGGGGGGGATCCAGGAATTCTGGTTAGGGGGGCGTTAAATTTTTTCCAGAGGCAGGGCGTCTGGGGGCCGCCTTAAGGCCCCAATTTTAGTGGGTACAGGGCAAAGCCCTGGTGGGGCCAAGGGGGCAAAGCCACCGGAAGCTCCTGAATTTTCGTAATTTTAAGAGTAAAATTTAACCATATAATTAGCCTTCATAGGTGAAGTTACATCCCCTTTTATAAACAGAAACACACCTTTATCAACACTACTCAAATGAGGCAAAATTTATCATCAATAAATTTCTCTCTAGTCAAACTTATTTGCTCGTCATTGAGCTGTGATTTGACTCCATTTATTTGTATTTCTTGGACTTGAATCCCCCTACACTCTTTTCATCACATGTTACGCCTCTTGTCTCAACAGATGTTTCTCGTTTTTGAAATAAGAAGTAGATTTTTTGTTGAAATTATAATAGCCAATAAAAAAAATTAATGAATGATTCTGGGGAGGGAGGGAGGGAAGGGCTGCAAAACATTAAACCAAGGTGTATATAAACAATTCTCAAGAAACTCATACTAGTATTTCTATTGAAAAAAATATAATCAACTCGGAATCTCTATACAGTTATTCATTTATGTGTGTACAATATTAGAGCAAGATATAATGCTTATTTCTCCTACTTACATAAAATATTGTAAGTGATAAAATATTTCCCAAAACATCTTCAGCAGTCAGTCATGAAAGGGAAAGTGCTTACTGATTTCACATAAAATGTGATAGATATAAAAGATTACACATTAATTTATTGTTACAAGTATTTGTTTTTGACATATTCTTGAATTGACTCAGTGTCATAACTTGTCGACATTTCATTGTAGATTTTCAGCATGGAACAAAAATTACGTCACAATCACATTCGTTTACAAACTGCGCAGTGTTTCCCGAAAGTGACGGAATTGGGGACTATATGTATTTTGACATTCACCTTTTAGAATGATTTATAGATATGATTTGATTTCCCCTCTTTTTATAATACGCACTGATTTGTAGCCGAAACTTTGAAGGGGGGGGGGGGGGGGGGGGGGGGGGGGGGGGCGTGCGCCCCCTCTAAATCCGCCAATGAACTCACCATGTGTACTTGAACTGTTTTACAAACTGTCCACTTATTTTCATTGTTTTCGACTGATATATAAAATTATGGTAAATATTACTGATAACAAAGAATATCCTAAATCCGTCTACTGCATTAGATTAGTACTGTGTTACTGATCCGTCTACTGCATTAGATTAGTACTGTGTTACTGTACATACATATGATGTACATTATCTTATTTTTATTAAGTGACTTTGAATTTGATTGAATGATGTTGATTAAATTACAAATCAGAACTATATAAAGAAAAGTTAATTTTGAGGCATTTTTAAAAATATCTATCTCTCTCAAAGGATGTGTACGCAGAACTTTGCGTACTTGCATGTAGGCAGCTATGCGCCTGGTTGTGACACATGGGTCTCTTGTAAATTTTTTCTTACTTCCTTTTGACTCCCCTGGGGAAAATCCTAAACCGCACAGGCTGTATTTAACGAATCAAGGGTCTCATGTGCCTCAGTATGATTAAAAAAGACAACAGATGTGTTCAAAAATATCCGGAGAAGATAATTTGCTTATTCGGTATACTTCCGCTTTGAGAGGTAAACATATTACATAGGCCAAATGCACGTGTTGACGGGTTATGTTTGATATATATTAAGCTGAGAGAGACAAAATGCAGGTTTCAAACCCAAATAATGTGAAGATATACAATCTAAGCGCTGGAAAGTCACTACCAGAATGGCTGTCGGACAGGTAAATTGCAGATCATGTAAACATGGCCTTATGTGCGCAGGGGAAAGTTTATAGGCTAAATATTCCCCAGTGCATTAGACAAAGTACATTGTATTTTCAGATCCAGTATTGAAAATTTTATGGTTATTTTAATTTTTTAAAAAGATACTTATATGTAGATGATTTATACTCCAGATTCAATGTCACATATATATTTTTCTATTAGTCATACATATTAGAAAATTTAGGAGAATAATTCCTGTGGTCTCGAGATTTTGTTGAAACTCGAGGGTGTTATTATTCAACAATGAGGTTATTATTACTATTATGCATTCTACTACGATGGCATTGTAATACTACAATACAAAGTACATTTTATCAGGTAAGTTGAAGACAGAGTGAGTCTGACTTCAGACTAATTTTGTTTCTGAACAATATTTCAGAAGAAACATTACCAAACTAATTATTTCTGCACACAAGCAGAAAATGAAACTGGTATAGATACCAAAATTAGTCTAGAAAGATGCAATCAATTGTATGTATAATGTGATTTAAACAGGTACGTTTAACAGGAATACTTCCCTTACATTGAAATCTTCTCGCTAAAACATAATTATCCCTCTTTAGCGAGAGTAAATGTATCCCGTACAACTGAGAAAAACAGCTGTGAAGTACATCTCTTAAATTCACGTTCCACGTATAAAGAAGAAAAAGTGCTAAAATGTCTGATACTTTTGCAAATGTATAATTATATATAAATCAAAACAAAAACATGATGTGCATTGGATTTCAGCCTCCTTCCCTATTACACAACAACATTAATATGTAATTTCTTGACTGTATTCTCAATATTATAGAGACAATTCGCTTCATGCTGAGTGTCACACTTATTCAGCATTGCACGGAGTTTGTCATTATTTTCAATAAAACCACCAAAACACCTGTTTATAGTAATGTTTACTTTCTCACTAAAGAGGAATAATTGCGTTTTAGTGAGATCAGTGTTCCCAACCTGTTAAAAGATGTTGAAGATGAAGTTCGTTGTTGTTGGGTTTTTTTTTTGGATAGTCTAGACTGTCAATAAGAATGGAGAGGAACAAGGACATTGACTGACTTAAAATCCAACCCCAGTTTAAATCTTAACTATGATTGTAACTCATATTAGGAAATTCTTTTAATGAATTATGAAAATACTATTAGATATCAGAATTATATGTAATACTTGTATAGAGTTTTATATAATTATAGTTTTATATAATTTTTCCAAAGTTGCCATCATACACAGTAGCTTAGTGGGTAGAGCTTCTGCCTTTCATACGAAAAGTCTTGGGTTTGATTCTCACCTGTGCCTTTAGGTTTTAGTATGAAAATTATTCTTTACATTTTGTTAAAGTAGTGACAGAGGCCAAGGTGATTAAGGGGAATGTGTTCATAACAAAATATCATATTCCACCCAACAGAACATTTATTACTACATGTACATGTAAGTGGTTGTCTGAAACTCTCCATTCCTGAAAAATAATGGAGCGCTATTACAATAAAATGACGTTGCTTAATCCTCTTCGTGCTAGAAAGCACATAAGGCCTTCACTGAGGATCGCCATCTCTGTCTGTCTGCTGCCATGTTCTGAATCCGGCCCCAAGTCCATCCACACTCCTTCATCTCTTTTACTGATCGCCGCCATGTTTCCTTTGGTCTCCCTCTATTTCTCTTTCCTGCTGGTGTCCATCTCATAGCGATCTTTGGGATTGATGTTGCTCCCATCCTGTGGACATGTCCGATCCATTTCCATCGTCTCATCTTGATCATCTCAGATATTGGTGATGTTGACGTTCTCTGATATAGATCTTTGTTGCTGATGGTGTTGGGCCAGAAGACCTTCAGGATCCGTCATAGGCATTTGGTCTGGAAGACATCCAGTCTGTGGACAATACCTTTGGTCACCTTCCATGACTCGGCACCATATAGGAGGACTCCAATGATGTTACTCTTGAATATCCTAATCTTGGTCTTGATGCTGATGGCTGCTGACTTCCATATGTTCCTCAGGCTTGCGAAGGCTGCTCTTGCTTTGGCTATTCTGCTCTCTACATCAGATGTTGAATCCCCATCGGCTGTGATCTTACTGCCGAGGTAAACAAACTCTTGAGACTTCCTCTACTACGTTGTTCCCAATAGTCACTTCTCTTTCTGTTTTGTTGTTAACTTTCATGATCTTCGTCTTTCCGGCGTTGATGTTGAGACCTATCTGGCTGCCGTAGAGTGCGAAGTCGGTTGTCTTCCTTTGGATGTGTTGGAAACGATGAGCCAGGAGTGCGATGTCATCCGCGAAGTCTAGATCTTCTAGAGACTTTCAAATGTCCAAAGCAATCCCCTGTTGTTCTGACTGGTTGTCTTCTTCATCACCCAGTCAATACACATCACAATAAAGTGCACCGCCACGGCACATGATACACCTGTCACATATTGTTAACAGTATAGATTGTACCCATTAAAACATTTTTTTTTAATATCACCTTAATTAAATGTCACAGTGACCTTAAAGTAGGATGCGACACACCTTCTACCTAAGATGCATTAGTTGACCAATTTTGGTGATTCTAGGTCTAATAGTTTTCAAGTTATGAGCCGGACAAGTTTTTGCCATATATGGCCATATCTTCGTAATGAAAAGTCACAGTGACCTGGTTTTAATGTGCGACACACCTTCTACCCAAGATGTATCTACAGACAAAGTTTGATGATTCTAGGCCTTGTAGTATTTAAAGTTACGGGTCGGACACGAAAAAGCTAACAGACGGACGGACAGACGGATATCTTCTTAATGAAAAGTCACAGTGACCTGGTTTTAATGTGCGACACACCTTCTACCCAAGATGTATCTACAGACAAAGTTTGATGATTCTAGGCCTTGTAGTATTTAAGTTACGGGTCGGACACGAAAAAGCTAACAGACGGACGGACAGACGGATATCTTCTTAATGAAAAGTCACAGTGACCTGGTTTTAATGTGCGACACACCTTCTACCCAAGATGTATTTACAGACAAAGTTTGATGATTCTAGGCCTTGTAGTATTTAAGTTACGGGTCGGACACGAAAAAGCTAACAGACGGACGGACAGACGGATATCTTCTTAATGAAAAGTCACAGTGACCTGGTTTTAATGTGCGACACACCTTCTACCCAAGATGTATCTACAGACAAAGTTTGATGATTCTAGGCCTTGTAGTATTTAAGTTACGGGTCGGACACGAAAAAGCTAACAGACGGACGGACATGAACGCCATACCATAATATGTCCCGTCTTAAGACGGGCGTATAAAAAGTAGGGGAGATAGTAAACATCCCTGTCTCACTCCAGTCTGTAGTGGGAAGCTGTTCGTGAGGTTTGTGCCACAGATCACTCTGGCCTGGAAGTCCTGATAAAACATCTTGATGATGGATATGATCTTGTCTGGTATTCCGTAGTGTGCCATGATCTTCCACATTGCAGGTCGATGGATACTGTCAAATACCTTGGCGAAGTCTATGAAATTGGCATATACTGTGGCATTCCATTCGTTACTCTGTTCCATAATCTGTCTCAATGTGAAGATATGGTCTGCGCACGACCTTGCTCTCCGAAACCCTGCCTGCTCATTCCATAGGAGAGGGTCCACCATGTCTGTTATTCTGTTCAAGATGACACTGCAGAGGACCTTGCTTGTGATGGACAGTAGCATGATTCCCCTCCAGTTGTTGGTGTCTGTCAGGTCTCCTTTCTTGGGCAGCTTCACAATCAGGCCAATTTTCCATTGGCTGGGTGCTGTCTCTGTCTCCCAGATGTTCTGCAGGATATCCATCAGTACTCTTGGTGTTACCACGTCCTCTGCTTTCAGCATCTCTGCGTGTACCTGGTCACATCCCGGTGCTTTTCCATTTTTGAGGGTCCTGATGGCTTTGGTGACCTCTTCCAGTGTTGGTTTATCAGTGTCTATATCCAGGACTTCATCCGAAGGGCTGATCTCTGCTTCTGCTGATGGGTCCTCTCTGTTGAGCACTCGTTCAAAGTGTTCCTTCCAACATGTTAGCTCCTCTTCCGTACAGCTTGATTTTAATTAAAATGATTATGAAATGTTGTGGATTGTGACATGCGCCTGAGCTTAGAAACGTCCAGTTCAGTATAAAGATGACATGTGAAAATACTAAAGTGCTGTACCTACCTATTGAGTTTTGTCTTGTATGAATAAATTTTAAAATAGATGTACTTGAGCACATTCTATCTTAGTCTGTTACTATTTTGACATCAACCCTTATTCTATATATGCTTAGATATGGATCCTACCTTAATTATCTTGAGGAGATCTACAATCATTGCACTTTGCATCAAAGTATCCTACATGTATAAAACCCTCAACAAATTTTATGACATCAAGGTGTTTATTGGTAGTTTAACAATTGCAGAGCACAGTAAAATGATTTAGATCTACATGTAGCATAACACCACAAAGGTCCTAGGGAGATATTCAACAGCCCCCCTTCCCAGCTTTTTATTTATTCACTTACTTCTACACCTATGTACATACCGTATAAGCAGAATTTTTAGTGAGGATTTAATGTTGGCATTATTAGCGAAGGTGTTGAGATCGCTAAAATTGAATACCGATTACAATTTATTCTGTGTTGTAGGTAATGGTTATATTTCTTGGAATTATAAAGTCGCTAAAATTAACTCTCGCTATCAGAATATAGGAGCAGATCAAAAGATCTGATTTTAATTAGATTGGATGCCTTTGTTAAGCTTTTATCACCATGATTGTGGGTAGAAGCAAATAATGATATTAAACAAAAAGTAAGGTATCTCTAAAATTAGTAATGACAGTGTTAGAGAGTAACCAATCATGTCTTGATTATTTTAATTTCTATTTTCAGACAGAGGCGCTCTCTACAGAAACAGGACATAGATGTAAGGAGAAGAATCGAACTCCTCCAGGATTTTGAAATGCCCACCGCCAGTCATTGTGTGGGCGTGTCACCAGATGGACAATATATCTGTGCCACAGGAACTTACAAACCAAGAATCAAGTGCTTCGACACTGCACAAATGTCACTCAAGTTTGAAAGAGGTCTTGATTCTGATGTTGTCAAGTTTCAATTTCTTGGAGAGGATTATGGGAAACTCGTGTTTCTGCAGTGTGATCGGTACATTGAACTGCATTCACAATTTGGAAGATATTACAGACTTAGAATACCAAAATATGGAAGAGATATGGCTTATGATTTCCCAAGTTCTGACTTGTACATTGGTGGAATTGGATCAGAGGTCTACAGAATCAATTTAGAGCAAGGTCGATTTTTGAGTCCCCTCACCACTAAGTCTCCAGACATTAATTGTTGTGAGATAAACCCAGCACATGGCCTGCTAGCATGTGGAACAGCATCAGGAACTGTGGAGTGCTTTGACCCTCGAGTACGCAAAGCTTCAGGAATATTAGACATTACATTTACTGGTCATATTGAAGAAATTCACGAGCTACCAAAAGTTACTGCACTTAAGTTTCGCGATGCGTTAAACATGGCTGTAGGAACTAGTACTGGCCACATCTTGCTGTATGATATTCGTTCCAGTAAACCACTACTAGTGAAAGATCATCAGTATGAACTGCCAATCAAATCAATCCAGTTTCAAGACTCACTTAATCTTGTCCTCTCTATGGATACAAAGATCCTTAAGTTGTGGGATTTTGAGACTGGAAAAGCTTTCACGTCAATCGAGCCAGGCACAAATCTCAATGATCTAAGTCTACTGCCCAATTCAGGACTTTTGTTCATGGCAAATGAAGGCCAGAAAATCTTGTCGTATTACATTCCAACACTAGGAACTGCTCCCAAGTGGTGCTCATTTCTGGACAATTTGACAGAGGAGTTGGAAGAAAGCACAGCTCAGATTGTGTATGATGATTACAAATTTGTGACCAGGAAAGAATTGGAGGAACTGGGTCTGACACACCTAATTGGATCAACATTACTGAGAGCCTACATGCATGGCTTTTTCTTGGACAACAGGTTGTACAATAAGGCTAAAACCATTGCAGAACCATTTGCCTATGAAGAGTACAGGAAGAACAAGATTCGGGAGAAGATTGAACAGGAGAGAGCCAATCGAGTTAGGTTAAAGAAACTTCCAAAAGTTAATAGAGACTTGGCAGAGAAGCTTTTGGACGTGAAAGAAATTGGAACCAACAAAAAAAAAGTCAAAGAAACGACGTCTTTATTGGAGGATAACAGATTCTCTGCCATGTTCTCCAATCCCGAGTTCCAGATCAATGTGAATAGTGACGAATACAAGCTGGTCAACCCGGTGGTTTCAAAGCTGGACAAAGTGCGCAGAAAAAAGCAGGCCAAGATGGAACAGTTTGCAGAAGTCAGTGATGAAGAGGGCAAAAGTCCAAGTGACAGCGATAGCTCAGATGATGAACACACATGGACAAAAGAACTCAAAGAACAGCACAAGAAGTTACGCAAAGAAGCAGCTCAAGCCAGGCACGCAGAGTACTTGGAAAAGAAAAATGCACCAAAATTCTACGAAATTAAGGATGGAGAGGAACTTGATAGTAAGAATACAAGTCAGAAGAAGCTCGCCAAGAAGTCTCTGGCGGAAAGACTGCAAGATACTCGGGATGACAGTTTTATCTCCAAATCTGGTACCCTTGGTAACAGGGAGTTGACCTTCAGTTTTAAGAAAAGCGAGAGGGAGATGAAAAATCAGCAGAAATCCAGGGAGCATCACAAAGAACGTAAAAATATTCGACGGTCAGCAGGAGATATTACCAAGACTCTGAAACAGAAACCAAAGTTTTGGTTAGGTAAAAGAGTCAAATGAAACTTGAAATAAATGAACCATTTATGTCTATACTGTTGTATTTTGTCTTGTATTATATAGGGAAGAAGAAAATTTATGAATTAAACTTGGGACCCCTGCATTACCAGTCAGGTGTTCTAACCACTTGGCTATCCAGGTTGATATTTAAGGTCCATGTAGCCCAAACCACTACATTCCTCCCTCCTTAAATTGTCTTTACTTTCAAAGATATACAACTATATTCTTTTGCCCCTGACAGAACTTTCACTCACAAGTCCAGGCCTGGAGGTTATAAAACATTTTTGAGCACATTCTCAGACTCAAACTCTGTGTTCTAAATCGTACTCATACTGAAAAGTGGTTATAAAACTTTTATAAAATCATTCTCGCACTCAAATGGAGTACATGCTCAAGATTTTTCGAGTATGTTTCGAATCTTGCTCAGAGTTATACCCAAAACAAAAATAGCTGAGTTTGAGTACAAGTACGATAAAAGTTTTGTAACATCCAGGCCAGGTGTGGTCAGCAGCACCTTAAACAAAGAAAAGGATAATTACAACTGGATCAGAAATAAAACATGGGATCACTGGTCAGGTGCTCTAACCACTGAGCTATCCAGACTAATGTCCACTTTCCATATAGCCCAAACCACTGCATTCCTCTTCCTTAAAGACGCACAACCCAGATTCTTTCGCCCCTGGCAGGACTTTCACTTGCAAGTCCTGGGGTGGTCAGCAGCACCAAATGTTGCAGGAAAGGAGAAAATTTGGGGCTGGACTTGGAATCAAACCTGGGACTCTGGAACTATATTACTTGTCAGGTGGTCAAACCACTGAGCTAACCAAACCGACATCCACAGTTCATATAGTCCAAACCATATTACAGTCCAATAGAGCAGAATCTTACAGACAGTATGTTCCAATGTCCAGAGTGGATTGACCCTTGACCTGAAAATCAATTGGGGGGGGGGGGGGGGGGGGGGGGTCCTCTTCTACTTAAAAAAAAGGGATAAAGTAAAAGACACCAAATAAATGGTTCAGAAAAATCCTTGTCAGTAAATGACCTTGACCCTTCAAATCAACCACTAATTGTGGATTAACCACTTTACATCAAAGTGAATGACCAGTATAATGCTACTTGAATAATGCCACATTGTACACTTCTCAATTCCTCTCCATCATGTGCTGCTTTATACCAAAATGCATGAAGTATAGTTCTCTGAATGTGAGAATTTGATTTTCACATAAATTCACAAGATTAACTTGCATTAAAATAAAATTATCATGGAAATTTATATATATAGACATAGTGGTTACAAAATTTAGAGGTTTTGCAGTTAAAAATGAGGCAAGGTTTCATAAAGTATGTGATATACACAATTCTGAAGCAGATACTGTTTACTTGGACCATTTACTGGGAGCAATTCCACTTTTAACATTTGTTCACAAATACGAAGTTAAATTAACAAAACCGAAATTAACAAGTTAACTTTTATTATCTACACACATAATAAACAGATTACGTAATGATCTAAGTAACAAGATTATAACACGACCTTAATACAAGTTAACTGACACTTGTTCACTTACAGAGGTAGCCTGTACAACCATTTTTATAACTGTACAATAAGTATTTGGTCACAATAACTCACAACTGTCAGCATTTCACAAGCTCACTGCTTTGAAATAAAAAAAATCTCTTGTGGAGTTTAATACAAATCCAGGTCCTATGGACCTGGGTTATCTTCCCTTACATTAAACCTGTGCAATTTTATATCTATATGGAAAGGAAACTTCTGTAAATCTAACAAAACAATTTTTCTTACAGAATTCTGATAAAATGGGGAAATACAAGCTTCTTTTTCATTCACTCTTTAATTAAAACACATTTTTCACTATAAAATGAAGGCTGTTGAATATATTAAGCACAATTAGCTTCACATTTGTGCCAGTTTAATATATGAAAATTAATGGCAGGCAGATATTGAGTATTTGATGCAATGACATAGAACTGCATTAAAAAAGTATATTTATAGGGAGTACACATTTGTTATTTATGAAATGTAGATCACATAGCTTTGATTAATGCTAGTGGGTTTGGCGTCGAGTTTTATTTTGTACATCAATGTACATGGAGCCCTATTGCATGCACGTGACATCTATGCATCAAGCTGGGGGAATAAGTTCGATTATACTGTACATAAAATTGACATCACTTGGACAGTTTTACAATGATGTATACCCAAACATCAATGAACAAATACAGGCAATTCAAGTTGGAGCAAACTCTAGAATCACATGAAAGGGAGGTAAGTCTGAGGGTAGACATAGGCACAGATATATATCTCATAGTTTGTGAAAAGGGTGATGACAAGAACAGTGCATAAACTAAATACAACTAGATAATATTTGTTAAAACTCAAGAATTTCTATAAAATGTATCAAAACTTGGCAGAAAATATGAACAAAATAGCAAATGATGGGGATGAAATTGTAATTACAAGAATGTATTTGTTCACTATGCATATCTCAACAAACTTTAAATTAACTAAATGGTTTATTAAATAGGGATGATCATTCCCTTGATATACAATGTACATGGATTTAGAACCAAAAGTTCAATTTGCACAATTGTTTAGCTTATTGCCTAAATTCTTCAGCATTTTATACAAATGTGCACTCTAGTTAGTACGATTCATTTAGAGTTGTAATTTTGTGTAAACTAAAAAGATTTATCAATGCAGACAAAGTATTGCACTGTTTTGTGAGGCTGGCACTTAGTAAAGTAGAATATGTACTCATTGTTTTTTTATTTAAAAACTAAATTTGAGCAGGTGTTTAGAGTAACTTTGCTTGCCTGGATTCAAACGTGAGCAGTATTTATTCATAAATGTCTATTTCAGAAAGTTGGTTCTGTGTAAGTTTCAGTATTTCACACAATTCTGGCATACTGATACTCTCTTACACTGGTAAATCTCCTATATTTTACAACGCACTATATTAAATTGCATAATATTGTAATCTGAAGAATTTATCCACTAAGATCAAAACTTGGGGTTACTCGCACCGTACTGATGAATACAAATATCACATACATGTATAACAACAATTTGTCTCATATTCTGAGCATATCACCATAGCACAAATTGACTCATAGGGCTGAGGCCTGTTTTGTAACAAGGCTTATATATACTATGTTGATCTACATTTATGAAACAGGCATTTAGGCCTCTGTGAAACCAACTCACAATACACGCACAGGTAATCTGTAAAGTAACCATCATGTATGTCATCGAATATAACTGACTCGACATTTCATCATCTAGAAATATGAATACAATGCAAACTCAAATTATGTGTAGTAGTTGAATAATATTACTGACGAGCTGAATAACGTATATCGGGTAACCTTGACACACTAGAAATGCTGACACCTTCCTCTGAAATTGTACTCCCTCCAAAAAAAAAAAGTGCTATTAGGATGTTGAACTACTTTTTCGAGAAAGATTCACAAAGTATTTCCGACGTCAAAATTACCAGATATACGGTAACATTTCTGACAAGTTATGTGAACTAGTTAAAGTACATTACCGAAAGATATGTGTACAAGTTGAACAACATCATTGGCATATTATGAAACTAGTTAAATACAATTCCTGAAAAATTATGTGAACTAGTTGAGTAACATTTCAAAGACTTGGTGTTGACTTCTCCGACATTTGTGTTCCTGCAGCTGATAAAGAAGGAACTTTTTTATGTAACATATTTGATAAATTAAACTGTACATGAACCATATACATAGACAATGATGAATCATAAATTTGTATCTTAACTGTGAAACAATAAATCAATTACCAATTATGTGATAATTAAATGAATATGCTGCAAATATAAGAGTATTATGAAATGTAATTTCTCTAATCACATCCAACAGCGCATCCTTCTCACATTTACGTCTCTTATTTGATGGTGTTCCTTCCCTCTGAGTCCACTCTAGTCTACAGGGTTTAATTGGAGAAACAGATTCCATAACCCTCGCTTATTATTTACCATTTTCTACCAAGTCCCTTATTTGTTATATTTTTAAGATTCACAAAAGACAAGCTTCATGTAAATGTGAAATTTCTTTAAACAAACTCAACTTTGAAGAAAAACTACCTTATATGAAATCTATATTTATCAAATTCCTTTCTTTTCTTGGAGAGTTTTGTTCCATCTTACCCTGTTTGTATATAGTACCATGAACAAGTACTTGTAATACCAATGAAATAATCACAAGTCTGAACATCGAAGTGTCAGTTACCAAAATATGTAGAATCAATTAATCCATGGACTAAGTCGTGCTTTAAAAAAGAAAATTCCAAAAGGTCAATGACCTGAGTAACAAGAATCATGAACAAAAATGTTTGAATTTTCCCAGAGCGGTTTGTCCAGCACTTTGAAATCTGAATCTAGTAATGATACAAACACAAGACTATACAAATAATAAATATAATAGTAAGACTATTTACAACTGCTACAACTTATTTGATTGTATACAAGCACCTTAAGGAGAATTCTTTCAAAAAATTAACATCGTGACAAAAATGAAGATCATAAGTTACAAAAAAAAAGTTTTGGGTAGATCATTCAAGATTAAAGAAAGGCATTCCTCACTACTCCATATTGTACAGAACAATGCCTTCAGCATGGATTTATCTGATCAGAATTCTGTTAATGTGTACAGCTTGGAGGAATACAGATTACTTTGTTTCAACCAAGAATTGGATAGATCGGTGTTAACATGTACTGATAAAAAGCAAATCTGTGAAGATATCAAAAAGCAACTGAAGAAATTCTTGGTAAAGTAAATTTCCCCGACATAATATAAGTATTTATTGAACATTCTAGTCTTCATACACTTTATAAACATACAAAAAATAGGGATAAACTCTTTTCCTGTGAGAGGAACACAGAAGGTACACAGGTAATACTGCAATCAAGTTTTACAGGCACTGGCAGATTTTACATGAAGATCAATTAGATTAGACTTCTGATAGTCCTAGACAATCACAATCCAAAATAAACATAGTTCATCTAGTTTTCCATTTAAAAAATCAATTAAAATACAATGTGTAAGTAGATATCTCTCATTACAATTATGCACTCCTTTCCTTCTTCACCATATACATGTAATTTAGAATATATGTAACTCATTTACAAAGACTGTACAGTTTTTATATGAACCAGTGAGTATATGCCACGAGACACTTGCTTATTACTAAAAGGATATTGAAACTGCCAAATAAAGTGAGACAGTTACAAGTACAAATGATGATTTCTTAATATATATATATATATATAGGGATATATATATATATTGCATTTAAAAACATTACACTTTAGAAAATTTAAATACGTCAACAATGACTATTACTTAATATGAAGTGCAAGAACTACTTCATAACACAAAAACTTGTATAGCTTCAGAGATTCACTAAAAAAAAAAGGTGTGCTCTGAATGGACACAAATTGCTTGGAGGACTTGCTATACCCTGAATCTGAACTGTCCCTATCAGTAACTGGCCTAGTAATTTACCATGATAGACCTCGATAGTGTCTAACATGGTGATATTATATAAAGTCTGTGGCTTTGTTGTCATGATAGATGGGCGTGTTGTTGGACTGGTGGCGATCATGTGCCCGCTCATTTGGTATTCTTAGTAAACTGTCAGGCTGCAATGGAAAAGCACACATATAGATACATGTATCAATTTTCTTTATCATTATCATTTTCAATTTAATCATCAAATGCAATAAAACAGACCCATTGTGAATATGTGTTTACATACAAGGTAAAATTACCACAAACAAGAGGCCCATGGGCCACATCGCTCACCTGAGTCACCTTGGAACATATCTAAAGCTTTTCCTTATATATTCGCATGTAAAACTTTGATCCCTATTGTGGCCCCAACTTATCCCCAGGGGCCATGATTTTTACAAACTAGAATCTGCATTATGTCAGGAAGTCTTCATATAAATGTAAATTTTTTGGTCCAATGATTCTTGAGAGGAAGACTTTTAAAGATTTTCCCTACATATTTCTATGTAAAACTTGGATCCCCTTTTTTGCCCCCCCCAACCTTTCTGACCCATTGGTTCTTCAGAAGTGTGTGTGTGTGTGTTGTTAATTGATTGATTTTTGCTGTTGTTCACCACACACAACAATTTTTCAGTTATCTGGTGGTGCCCAGTTTTTTATTGGTGGAAGAGAGAAAGAGAGAACCCAGATACAATGTATTTGGGAAGAGACCACCGACCGTCTGAAAGTAAACTTTCTCACTTACTGGCGCGAGCAGAATTCGAACCCACGCCAACCAGAGGTGAGAGGCTGTGTGATTTTGAGCTCGATGCTCTAACCACTCGGCCATGGAGGCCCGGGGGGTTAATTAAAATTGATGCCAAATTACGGAAGTCTGAAATGATGTTACCAGTGTCTCTTCTACTGACAGTGGGAAAATTACACCCTACATGGCATTTTTTCCCACCTGTACAACATTACCCTCTAATCACATGTATGTAAACAGCCCAAGTGCACACTGATAAGCAGCCTCAGTTACCAACATTAAATAATTCCCTTACAAAGAATGCCCCCCCCCCCTCCCCCTACAAATTACTGAAAATATCGTATCAGGGTACAAAAATTAAGATAGAAAAATAATGGGAAATGAGAGAAATCAGGTATGGAAAGTATATATAAATCAATAATATAATACATGTAATATTTAATTACACTGTATACGGAACTATAATACAAATTTGTTCATATTTTCACAAATAAACGGGGAGAGGGGGGGAATGGACAGGATCTACATATTTGGTAATTTGTCCTCTAACTAAAGGAAAAACATATCAGCATTGTTTTGTAAGTTATTCGATACAAAAATGTTACATTATAAATGCAGTATAGACATTCATCCAATAGCTAGTAACATTATAGACTAAAAGTGTGATAACAAGTTCTAGAATATCCATCATCTTTATCACTGAAAAATTAGCCTAAATTACAATTTGAAAGGATAATTTTTATGCATGTAAATTGTCAAAATTTTATTCCCTTGATCGTGCAAAAAACAGTGGCAGATTTGTCCAAAGGGCGTCATGAGGTTACATCCAGACCCTGTTTTGGTTCAACATCTTTAACAGATAGTATATTTCTTAATTTGCTATTTTGGGCCCTTCAACTTTCCCTCATGGAGAGAAATGGTACATATTTGTCACAATTCATCATGCACCGTTAAATAGAAAATTTTCTGGATCTGCCCATGAAAACCATCTCTTAACTTGACCTAAATGTAAACTTAAACTGGCTAATCTATCTATATTTTACCTTGATTTTAATTTCTTCATATGAATATGAAGTGTTCAAATCTTAGTGTGAATTTCACTTTAATCAATTTTCTTTTGAAATTTATAACGTGAATCGCTTTTCACATGAAATTTGGGTGAAATTTTGTGTGTGAATTTCACTTGAACAGCAATTCGCGTGAAATTCATGCGAGGCGCATTTGCTTGTGTATGTCAGGAAGCTTTCATGTAAATTTGTACTTTCGTGGCCCAGTGCTTCTTGAGAAGAAAATTTTCATAGATTTTACCTATACATTCACATGCAAAACTTTGATCCCCTATTGTGGCCCCAACCTACCCCCGGGGTCATGGCTTTAACAAACTTGAATCTGCACTATGTCAGAAAGTTTTCATGTAATTTCAGCTCTTCTGGCCCAGTGGTTCTTGAGAAGATTTTTAAATGACCCCACCCTATTTTTGCATCTTTGAAGGAGGCATGGCCCTTCATTTAAACAAACTTGAAAGCCCTTCACAAAAGGATGCTTTTTGCCAAGTTTGGTTGAAATTGGTCCAGTGGTTCTGGAGAAGAAGTTGAAAATGTGAAAAGTTTACAGACAGACAGATGACGGACAACAGGTGATCAGAAAAGCTCACTTGAGCTTTCAGCTCAGGTGAGCTAAAAACATTATGGAAAAATACTATGTACTTCACTGCTGTTGGTCAGTGTTGACCAACCCTTACCAGAGGTTCTATCTCTGTCCTTTGGTCATAAGGATTAGTGTCCTCATCTGGGACAAAGTCTTCTTCATCGCTGTCCAGCAGATTGACCATAGATGGGGCCAGTTTCTCTTTTTGACTGACACAGGGTTAAGGAATGCACAAGACTTTTCCAAAATTTGGATCCAATCAATGCCATTATCAGACAATATCATTATAAACATGTGTGTGTGATTTGATAAAGACTATACTTGTGTTTGTCAACATAGTCTAGTCCTCACAATAAATAATTTGAATAAGGATACATTTGTTTCAGTGTCATTTTCTTCTTCTTTCTGGAGAAGAACTTCCTGGCTAGTGCAATAAACTGCTTTTTCGATGCTGTACAATGAAATAAATTATGCTGACATTGGATACAAATTCTTCCGTGGTGGTAAACCTTATCAAATTCATTTACCTGTTCTTACTGCACAAATTTATACATGCAAATGCACGTTCAATGATTAAACACTCATGCATTCAACTGTATACATCATCAAAGAATGCCTTTAATTCTTACAAACAAACAAAAAAATGGGAGAGGGCTAAATTATTGCAGTTATAACAAAGGGTCTATTGCTCATCCGAAGACTGAAACAGGCCATAGTGACTAAATGCATTGTGAAGAGCATGTGATGTTTGAAGGAATACACACAAAGAATGTTGGTTCAGAATTGTCATAATTGTACACAGTTTCTAAAGAAAGTTTGGGTATATTGTTATTACCCTGGTCCGTCCATCTGTCAAACTTCCTTCTTCCTAAAACTCCTCTTTTATTTAAAACAGTAACCAATTAATCTTTTGGAATATGATAAGTGGTGTCCTGTAGATGTGTAATAAGGTTTCAGAATTTTCAATTTTACCCTGGGGATAAAAATAAATAAATCAAGAGGCCCATGGGCATTAACCATCACCCGAGAATCATTATCCATACAGGGAGTCTCATATTTGCAATTAAACCTCAATATGGAGTCCTTTGTGCACATGTTTATGATCTTACAAAATATGCAAACAATTTCTATTCATTTACAGAAGGAAAAATGGAAGTTTGAAGTATATATTTTGACCCCCCTTCCCACAACCCATGGGCCGTGAATTTCACAATTCAAGAAGAGGACATTAAGGACATCATAACCATACATTTCGTTTATTTCCCATGACTATGAAAGTAGAAAAGAAAACATATCTTTGGTTTTTACACATTTTTATGATGTGGCCATATTGGCCTTGTCCAGGGGCATGAACCCCCAACCCGTGAATTTCACATTTTAGTAGAGAGTTTCACAAACATCATAATCATGCATAAGTTTTTTCAAATATATATATGGGAGTAGAGAAAAAGATTTTCTAAGATTCATTACAATTCACCATATGGCCATGTTGGCCCCACACTAGGGCCTGAACCCCTGACCCAAGGAGTCAAGAATTTCACATTTTAGGTAGAGAGCTTCATAGACATCATAATCATGCATTTAGTTTTTCTCAAATATATATGGGAGTAGAGAAAAAGATTTAATATATTTTCACTATATGGCCATATTGGCCCTGCCATAGGGCCTGAACCCATGACCCAGGGGCCACGAATTTCACAATTTTAGTAGAGGGCTTCATGGACATCATATCAATGGATTTAGTTTTTCTCCCACATGTGTGGCAGTAGAGAAGATTTTTGAAAATATGGCCTTTTATACGAGTCCTCATTGGTGGTAAGGTCATAAAGTTCACAATTTATATTCCTCTTATCCTAGAGATGCTTTACACCAAAAATAGTAACAACTGGCCTCGTAGTTTACGAAATTAAAAATGTAAAATTGTTAACGGACGATGGACAACACACCACGATGACCTGAGTGACTCTGGTGACCTAAAAAATACCTGGTTCCCAGAACTCCTTATATATTTTATACAATAAATAACCAAATCATCTTTTGGAAAATGATTGGTAGTATACTGTACATGTTCAATAAGGTTTTGGAATTTTCATTTTCACCCTAAGGCCCGAAAAATGACATTTTTCTACAAAACCCTGGTTCCCAGAACTCCTCTTACATTTTAAGCAGTACCCAAATGATCTTTTGGAAGGTAATTGTTGGTGTCCCATAAATGTGCAATAAGGTTTCAGAATTTTCATTTTCACCCTAGGTACCAAATGGGGGTTGAAAATGTCAAAAATACACCAACAGTTTTGATGACATACATAATGTACAATGAATCAGTAAAAATGTTTCCTGTACTTACCACCTCCCATGTTGTTCAACTGTCGTCGCAATTCAGCATCTTCATCTTTCTGTTTGGGGGAAGGTTGTGTAAAAGGAAATGGCTCCAAGCGTGTCTGCCTGTCATCACCATAACCTTCTGACAATTCAACAGAAAGCACAGCAACTAGTACAGAACTGATTTGTTATATGTACAGATCATTCCCATATATAATGTTGCAATATAAAGAAGTAGGTACAGTTTCCACAGACATCTCGCCCAGAAAATGGATAATTTCAGTAGGAGTCACAAATTCTGGCCTTCAAATAAGGAATATAAAAGTGAACTCAAACTACATTTAAATTTATCCAAAACTGCTTTGTGTTGTATGACAGGAGCGTGGGTGGGTGGGGGGGTTTCCTTTCAGAAACCATACAGCCCATGCGTCGAGCAAAGTCAAATACATTTTTTTTTTATCTTCTATTAATGCACAATATATATTAATTTTATTTTGCTCGACGAATGGGCACACCTTTACCTAAGCAATAATCTGGATGAAATTTAACAGTTGTCAAGCTCTTTTTGTAAAAAGGCAGGAAAGTCTTATTCATGAAATAATAATGCTATCAAACATGCAATAAGTTTGATTTAAGTTGAATAGTATACTTGGCATATATTTAACTTACTTAAAACACAGATCAAACTTGATTCAAGACACTTTTAAAACAGAATTTTTTGGGGGCCTTTTTATGTACACAATTGTACTTTGTTCTTTCCTTCAATAAACAGAAACAAACAATTTAACTCTATACCTGTTGTTTCTGCTGGTTGAATAACAGGAGGCAATGGGGGCTCAAATGTTGTCATATCCTTGCGATCTGAAAACAATTTCAAGATATATCTTCTTATTCTTGTCTGTGTGCTGTATTGATCGTTTGCTCGTAACTTAGTCCGTGTCTAAATGTTCGAGATTCTTCCAACATAGATCTGGCCAAGTCACAATTCATATTTCTTGTGTAGAATATAAGTTGATTTAATTTACACTGAGGCAATACAAACAGTGAATAAATAGTGAGAAATACTTCCTCAACCTACACAATAACACTCCCATACCTTTCTCTAGTGTTTTCATAAAGTCTTCATTTCCTCTCAGCTCCTGTAAGAATTCACTGTTCTGCAGAGCAATGGCAAGTCGTTCATCTTCCAAATATTGTGACATTTCAAGGTCTACATTTTTAACAGCCTTTCGTCTTCGTCGCTCATTTTCCTTTAATTTTTCATCCAGCATATCCTGACTGAATTCATGTGAAGAGATAATCTGGAACGTGGAAGTAAATTTTAAAAAAAAAAAATGGTACAAGGAAATTCACTGAATAATGAATAAAGCTAGATGCACATCTTCCCATGTACTCATGTACATCTCAAAACACAATACAGTGAAACGCACTGTTAGGGTACATAATTCATACATAGAGATCAGGGTTTTATCCAGCATTTAGATGTTACTACCAATTTTATATTTAAGGGGAATTTTTGAGAATGCAGTCATGAGCTTCCAGGGGATGGGGGTAGGGGACATCCATGGAATATAATATCCACAGATTATTACAGCCATATAAATTGATTGATTACACATTTTATCTACATTGTACATGTAAGTCTGACAATTATAGAAAATTACTTAGAATATATAAAAATGATTTTTGTTGAAAATTATTATACAATTTTGTCAAGTCTCTACAAATGAAGTTGTTTTTTTTTATCTGTGGAAGGGGAAATATTCATTTGTTGCCAAAGGGGAAAGGTACCTTATACCGGTAGTAAAAACAACCTAGATAAATCCCTGGTGATACATAGCTGTATCTGGAAATACATGCAAATGATGCATGCTTGAAGTTAAAAGCTGCGAAGCTGTCAATTGCAATTCCAAAATGAGGTCACAGTGACCTATTTTGGTTCATGACACACCTTCCTCCCAAGCTGCATCAACTGACCAAGTTTGATGTTCCTAGGCCTCACAGTGTGCAAGATATGATTCAGACACAATTTGAGTATGTACTGCCATACAATTCCAAAAGGAAGCCAGTGAACTATTTTTGCTTCAGAAAACACTTTCCCCCAAGCTGTGTCAGCTGACCAAGTTTGATAGTCCTGGGCCTAACAGTGTGAAAGACGTAACTCCTACATGAAAAAGCTAACAGACAGACAGACTACACCATAATATGGCCCATCAAAATGCGAGTGCAAAAAAAAATCAGTTAATACCATTTATAACTTGTACAAGAAAATCTCAAACAAGACATGTATCAACGTCATTTGATGCACCTCAAAAACAAAATCTTTTAACTTAATATATTAACTTAAAAAGATAATCTGCTGACCAGTGATTTGGACATCCCTGGAGACCCATTAAGGATTTGTCCATGTGAATGAACCATAGGTAAATGTTCACCACCATGAGACCACTTGGGTCTTTCTGGAGCTCGCTCACTGCGGCTTCGAGAAATCTTCTTCTTGTGCTCACTGCTACTGTTTGACAGTCTCTCAGTGTGTCTGTTTTTTCTGTTGATATTGTGATGAGTCCTCTCTGTACTGCTTTGTGGTAGAAATCCCTCTAATGAAAGAGGGTCTTGTGACTTTGGCACGGTTAATCTCAGAAAGTCATCGGGAAGTGTTCCCAGCATTGGGGGGTTCCAATTGCGAAAGCCCCTCTTGACAGGGGTGCTGTGACTTATGGGGGAGCTGGGAAGGGGGCGCTTTGGTTCTGTATTGGACAAAGCAAGGGAGTCCACCATGTCGTCACTATGTCGACTTCGATGGCTCCTTCGATGGTGATGATGGTGCGATGATCTGCTGTGATGATGAGATGATTTGTTTTGTCCATGACTGTGAGTCTTTGGGGTATGGGTTGTATTTGATCTACTAAATAAAACAAAAATATTATTGCTTTCACTTTTATACATCAACAAAGATGTGTTTGTCAGACAGCTGACAAAGTGTTTGAATTGTATCATACATGTACAAATTGTTTTGTTTGTTCCTTTGTTCTTTTTATCTGCCTTCAAGAATTTTTCACTCATATCAAGGTGACACCAGCTGTGGGCGATGAGACACAAATTCAGACCTATGCATGGTGCTCTGGGCACTAGTAGTGAGGGTTATTGTGCCAATGCCTCTCAAAGTTATCATTCAAAAAGACCTGTGACTCTCAATCTAAATGCAGAGCATTTGGCAAAGAGCGGTCACTAGTTATTTTTACATCTTGAATAGGTCTAAGTTGCTAAGGTACAAGTAGGACTCGAACCAATAACCTCCCGGTCTTGTGTACAAACTATAAACGTACAAAAGATTTAGCAACACTACATGTGTATATATGTATCTTTGGCATCTTATATAACCTATTTTTACAAATTTTACCAAAAAACTTACTTCAATTAACATCTGCAATTCCTATAAAATTGAAAATCCAAGCAATCTACACAGTAACACATTGTAATATTTTGATCATTTAGCAACACACTTTTCGTGTAGCATGGTAGACACCTTTTCGTTTGAGATCATTTGACTTTCAATGAACATGTACACAAATGTGTCTTGTACTAAACGGCACCATATATTTTTCTTGTACATTGTCTGTAAAATGCTGACCTTATTGGGCTCCTCTTTGGTGGGGTGGGAGAGGTTTTACTTGTTGTTTGAGTGATGGGGGTGGTCCAGATACTGTTATCTGATTGCACAGCTTCAGTGTAGGAAGGTGGGGAGTCTTCAGTTCGCTTCTCGTGATAGGTGGGACAGCCATCCTCCTCCTGTAAAAACAAGTCACTTTCAAATAACCTGACAAGTCACTCTCAAATAACCTGACAACAAGTCACTCTCAAATAACCTGACAACAAGTCACTCTCAAATAACCTGACAACAAGACACTCTCAAATAACCTGACAACAAGACACTCTCAAATAACCTGACAATCACTCTCAAATAACCTCACAACAAGACACTCTCAAATAACCTCACAGGACACTCTCAAATAACCTCACAACAAGACACTCTCAAATAACTTGACAACAAGTCACTCTCAAATAACCTGACAACAAGACACTCTCAAATAACCTCACAACAAGACACTCTCAAATAACCTCACAGGACACTCTCAAATAACCTCAAAACAAGACACTCTCAAATAACCTGACAACAAGACACTCTCAAATAACCTCACAGGACACTCTCAAATAACCTGACAACAAGACACTCTCAAATAACCTGACAACAAGTCACTCTCAAATAACCTGACAACAAGACACTCTCAAATAACCTGACAACAAGTCACTCTCAAATAACCTGACAAGTCACTCTCAAATAACCTGACAACAAGTCACTCTCAAATAACCTGACAAGACACTCTCAAATAACCTCACAGGACACTCTCAAATAACCTCACAACAAGACACTCTCAAATAACCTAACAACAAGTCACTCTCAAATAACCTCACAACAAGACACTCTCAAATAACCTCACAGGACACTCTCAAATAACCTGACAACAAGACACTCTCAAATAACCTGACAACAAGTCACTCTCAAATAACCTGACAACAAGACACTCTCAAATAACCTGACAACAAGTCACTCTCAAATAACCTGACAAGTCACTCTCAAATAACCTGACAACAAGTCACTCTCAAATAACCTGACAAGACACTCTCAAATAACCTCACAGGACACTCTCAAATAACCTCACAACAAGACACTCTCAAATAACCTGACAACAAGTCACTCTCAAATAACCTCACAACAAGACACTCTCAAATAACCTCACAGGACACTCTCAAATAACCTCACAACAAGACACTCTCAAATAACCTGACAACAAGTCACTCTCAAATAACCTGACAACAAGACACTCTCAAATAACCTGACAACAAGTCACTCTCAAATAACCTCACAACAAGTCACTCTCAAATAACCTCACAACAAGACACTCTCAAATAACCTCACAACAAGACACTCTCAAATAACCTCACAGGACACTCTCAAATAACCTCACAACAAGACACTCTCAAATAACCTCACAACAAGACACTCTCAAATAACCTCACAACAAGACACTCTCAAATAACCTCACAACAAGACACTCTCAAATAACCTCACAGGACACTCTCAAATAACATCACAACAAGACACTCTCAAATAACCTGACAACAAGTCACTCTCAAATAACCTCACAACAAGACACTCTCAAATAACCTCACAGGACACTCTCAAATAACCTCACAACAAGACACTCTCAAATAACCTCACAACAAGACACTCTCAAATAACCTCACAACAAGTCGCTCTCAAATAACCTCACAAGACACTCTCAAATAACCTCACAAGTCACTCTCAAATAATCTGACAACAAGTCACTCTCAAATAACCTGACAACAAGACAAGCATTTCCAAGTCTTTCTTGAAGACCTAGATATAGCGAAACCTGTCTACTCCGAAGCTGTATTTTTCTGTCTTGAAGACCTAGATATAGTGAAACCTGTCTATTCCAAAGCTGTATTATTCTGTCTTGAAGACCTAGTTATAGTGAAACCTGTCTCTTGCAATATGCAGTGGGGGACAAATTTAATGTCTGGTTTAATGTCAGGTCACACGTTATAAAGAGAATTGAAAACAGAGAATTGGGAATGGAAATTAGGGTCAGAATATTCAGTAATATGAATTATGCAGATGTCAACTATACAAGTTTAACTGTAGTCACCAAAATATTTCTATGAAAGGGGTAAAGGTGGGCATGGAGTCAACTAAGATTTGATTAGAGGCGGATCTTGTTATACAGTAAATCCGGGATATGAAGTGCAGTCAATTTTTCTAAATACGTATGTAAACATTGATTTACTATAACACAAATTTTTAACTTGTATATCAACAATGTAAACATT
This sequence comes from Ostrea edulis, assembly GCF_947568905.1. Taxonomy (NCBI): domain Eukaryota; kingdom Metazoa; phylum Mollusca; class Bivalvia; order Ostreida; family Ostreidae; genus Ostrea; species Ostrea edulis. The sequence goes on from NC_079164.1 coordinate 23,339,454, forward strand.
TCATACATCTGCAAAAACTCATTTCAGTGTTGTCTGTAGTTAATAAAACCGATATTGTAGTTAATAAAACCTATATTGTATGTACATACAGGAGAAATGAGCTCCGGGGGTATGTCCACAAAGTCTTTGTCATCAGCATCAATACTCATAGTCAGTAGCTGATCAATCGTGTCGTCAACAGCACCATCATTGGACCTCAGGACCGCCTCAATCACATCAGTGTCCATAGAAGGAAACATGGCCTGCAATTCAGAAGAGATATCATTGATGACCTCAATCTATGAGAAAATGTCCTTAATCATATTAGATATCATCAAATACAAATCTTATTCATATTTAATTTAAAAATTTGATCTTATAATTATCAATGGAGTAATTATTATGTAGATTTATGTTCTCAGTTTAGTTTGCTGGGTCCCAATTCTGTGGATTTGTGAGGAAAGTATCTGTTTTTGATAGTTTAATTATATCTATATCTTAATGGTACCACATGTATTACATAATATATACGATTTGATTTCACTGAAATCAAATGTGTATTCTTCTATCATTTAATGAATATGTTGAGATTTGATGTCATGATGTGCAAAAACTTTACAATATATCCATTTGACACCCAAAATTTGACATCAGGGTCAATGTCAGTACAAGGTCACAATCTTTTCATGCCTTGAAATTCCATTAAAGCATACATGAGTTGTATATGTATCTGAAAGTACTTTATAGAGATTGCTTGATAGAAGATTTCATGTTTAAAGGGACTGATTCATGATTTCCCCCCCAAATTTTGTTTTTCACTTTTAATCATCAAAATCTACTGTCTAATGTGTTTAAAAGGTTTCACAAAAAATCAAGGTTATACATTATCACAGAAGCTCATTTTAGAGAGTTTGTTATTTGTTTTGTAAACAAAGATTGTGGTATATTATTGTTTACGAAGTTTTCAAAAGAAATGGATATCGATCTGAGTTTATTATATATATACATATAATTATATATATCACATTTTAAGTAATTTTTAGGTAAAATGTGTCATCTAAAAGTTAACTCTCTGACTGTACAAAAAATACAGATGCTTTGAATTACAAAATTAACATTTCACTGGTTTGAAAACATGAACCAGCCCCTTTAAAACAAAGTGAGATGTAATAGCAGCTGTCAATTATGTTCAGAATTAACTTGTAAATTGAAAAATTTAAACGAAACTTTCACTTGTACATTTAACATATGTAAACAAAAACATGACACAAGCCTTGTTCACATAACATAGAATTGTGAGCTCTGTATCTCTCTTGTAACTCGACAATAGATATTCAAATTTTTGCTGACCATTAGAATTACTTTAGTTAAGCATTGTAAACATTAAAATTGGAAAAATAAAATTTGAATTTTTTATAGCTCAAATCAAGTCCATGTCCCTTTAAACATCGACTTTGAAGTCACTCTGATAGATATTGAGAAAATATAGGAAATTGCATTGTTTAGTCTTTGACATTACCCAAAACAAGTCTTCAAATATCAGAAAATGCAATAATTTGCAGCTTTTTGATTTTATGAAAGTTTCGACTACATCAAAACTTACCATTGCATGCAAAATTGTTGCTAATAATAAATCAGACACAGGAAAAATATATAAGCATTTGACTTCCACATGTCAATGTGAGATGACATCATTATGATAAAATGTGACACAATTGGTTTTTATTTATTCTTCTTTTTTTTTCATTTAAGAGGTGGATCAAGCAATCCCTCCCCCCTTTCCCAATGAGAAATGTATTTCAAAATGAACAGAGCAGTGTTTACAAATACTTGGTATTACATTGCATAGAAACTATTTGTAATTTTGCACTTTATAAAGGAATAAAATAATAATAATAACATTAATTTGAATCTATTATTTAAAACATCACACAGAGGGCTGTTTCATTAAAACATATGGGGTACCAAGGGAAGGCAGTTTTTATATAAAAAAAAATCTATGGGTGGTTCACACTGGTGAGATAGTGATTCTATGGTGGGTGGCTTTTGCACAAAAATTGCTTCTATGGGTGTACATTTCACAAAACCATATAATCTGTGAGAAAATAATCAGAACACATGATTTACAGAGGCAATCTTAGCATTCCGTAACTTATGCTTGAAAGGGAATTGCATGTATTGAATACTGAAATAAAGTCGATATCAAGATGAAAAAGTATGTTGTGCTGTATGATGGGGAAAAAAATTCTGATTTGGGAATATTTCAAATTAATTTTTAAGTGCCTTCCCTCATCCCATGTATGTTTTACTGGAACGGCCCAGAAAATATATTGCTATTTTACTACAAAAATTAGCATACAAGTAGATTCTATACGTCTTGCTTCACATCGAGAAAACAATCTGTGTATTAAACCGAAGTATCTTATTGCACACATTGATTTCTCATTTCATACAAGGCCCAAAACAGTGTTGTGATGTAAATTAAAAGAAAGAAAAGCAGTTCTGGCTGCTGGACGACAAGGGTGTGTGTCCCTATACCAAACCATTTCATACAAAAATAACTTCATTCCCTAATTTGAATTTGACTAATAAGAGACTAGAATACAATAAGAATTAAATTACATGGATATAGGAAATTACAGATAAAACAAACTAATTCCACGGGACCCCATAAATTTGCTGTAACTGAGCATAATGAGAAAGTATTTGAAAATAAGTTACTTTGAAGTCAGACATGGCTTGGTAGAAGTCTAGCTGCTTTGTTGGCCGTTCTCTGTGTGAATGGGATCGCTGTAAGGGTGGGGGTCTAGCTGGTGGCTCCCCATCTCCTGGTGCAAAGTCATTTTCTACCTGTGGATTATGCAGCCTACGACGGCTGCTTCGAGGCTTTGCAGATTGTGTATCAGCTGTTGCCATTTCCTAAATTTGTAAGCTATACCATTGTTTATGCTACCTTCTTGTACTGTACAGCATGTATCTAACCTGCAAATTCAACAATTCTTGTACTTTCTACAATATCATCATTCACAAGATGACTCATTTGTCTTCATGATAATCACTATAAACATCCATAATCAGTTCATCACAAAATTTCAACGTTCTGCCTATCTACTCACAAGAAGAATTATATAAACCCACAAACATCTCATGAAATGAACAGAAATATAGATATAAACTGACAATCTACCATAATAAAACATAATTGTCTGCTTTTTAACTTCAATAAGAGGGAAACATCATGGCCAATTCCAGGCTTTGAAGTTAGGCAGGGTGAAGACAAGCCATCATAGGCCTAAGGACCGTCAAGATTTCCAACAGAAAGTAACTCCTAGTCCTGAATGACTTCAAAATGGCTCGACTCCTTCATATTTAAAAATACCCATTACATCCTTCACTCAATCATAGTAGACAGTGTTTCAGTGTAAATATAGATACTAACAGTAAATAGAAACCTTAAGCGGATATACCCGTTTACATCCTATTTACATACATACAAGTGTATACTTAATCTTGAAATATTCCCCATGTACATCACATTCATTGAGACAGAATGAGCCCCGAACGAGTTTTAAAACCGATACACAGAAACAAAACTTCATATTTCAAAGCTATAACAATGGATAGAAATTTCACAAACCAGTTAACAACTTATCCTATGGTATAGTAACTGTAGTACCCAAACGCATTCTGATAACTCGACTGGTCAATGATCAATCTCAAGATTACTCTTACGAAAGCCCAGGCAGAGCTCAAAATAACAACAAAACCGATTACCTAAAACCATATCTACATACTCAGTCTTATTGTGCGTGCAATACAAGAATAAATGAGTAATTTTTTACCCAATTTCAACGAAATTCCATTTTCATGGGATCGACCGGATGTTGAATAAATGAATCCCATTCATGATCATAAGGTTCTGAATAACTAAAACATGTATTTTCGGATAAGATTGGAAATAGGTCATGCTCATAAAAGGGAATTACAAATAGATTTATAATTTGTATATCATAAAAAGGTTCGGAAACTAACTGACAAGAATATATAGACCTGTTTCCTTAATTGATTACAGTAATACGATTGACTTAACCAAACTGAAACAATTTATACAAGTCTAATAAAATTATTGCATATGTTGAAAGGAAAGAAATACAAGTATGAAAAGAGGAATGTCATAATTAAACAGAGATAAGCTAATATTGATATCTGCTACAGAGGTATACAAAGGGTATAATATAATGAATCAACACGGAATTTTTTGGATTCGTCAATAGATTGATGAAAGGGAGGTAAATCACTTACACTTTAGAAGCAAATTAAAATCTCTTGGATTTTCCTTGACATCTAGAATTGGTATATCAACCATTATTCATAATTGTGAATTAAAAATTGTTTGTGATGATCAAACTGCAAGACCAAGGAGATTCCACTAATCCATAAAATGTATTTATAAATTTGGGGGGGGGGGGGGTAATTATAAAAGAATTTTTATAAAACATCACTGATTTTTAGAAATGTTTTTGGTGCCCTCAACAAAGCATCTAACCTAGCGACCAGATCTGAACTAGGAGTACTTCCATTACGTATTATATTCAAGTACTAGTCTTTACGGAATACATTATACAACTTGAAATAAACTATTTTAATTTACAGTATTTAAATACTGTAAACACTGGCCAATGCAAACACACTGTTCATCGTCGCAAACCACGGCCAATATTTACGATCCTCTCCCATAGGAGAGAGCTATATGCGGACTCCGGACCGTGGCTTGAGACGATGACAAGGGTTAGGATAGTTTACTTTTAAAAACAAACGTGTGCAGTTCTAAGATGTTAAAACGTGTTCTGTACTTAGTATTTAAACACTATTGGTTGAAAAACGTAAAATTCATATATAAGAAAATAATAAATTTTAATGACTATACTGTGAAACGCCTCTCAAGGATCAACTGTAAACTGTATTTGCGTCTGTCTTTCTAAAAAGCTCCGTCAGATTTAATCAACTGTAAATTGAAACAGGTTGATACTGCTAACCTAAATATTCCTAGAGAGGAACACTTTCCATATCATCGTCAAATATTGTAGAAGCTAAATCAGTATAAAGTACGAGTTTTTGCTTGTGTGTTTTTTCTAGAGATTATGCAATGAGCATAAGTATTGTTGTTATATTTTGATGTACTACATATTGGTTGGCTCGATCACCAAGTGGTTACGGATTGGGGGGGGGGGGCATTTAAAAAAAAATACATGTAGTCTTTCATCTTGAAATGCAACCTCTCTCTTTCTCTCTCTCTATATATACATGTACTGTATATCCCTTGAGAGATAAAAAAAAAATTGCTGTTTAGTTGTTCACACTTCGCTTCAGTAATTCATCTATTTACAAGTTTCGGGGGAATAACAAATTTAGAGTTGAAAAGGAGTATTACCAGTTCAAAATACTGCAGTTTACCTACGTTTAAATTGTAAATAAAAAGGATAAGATGTCGTATTCGTTTTTCCTAAGAAAACGCTTACTTTTTTATGTAAAATTTTGAACGGCTTTGAATATTTCTTTATGTGTGTCTTTGCTTGGATTTTTGCTCTCGTATAACAGAACATTCAAGATTGTGTTTAATGGCAATTTTTAGAAGTTTTTTTTTTCTCGAAAGTGTGTGTAATTTGGACATTTTGCCATGGTATTATACTTTTTCTTTTCACATGTGATCTACAAATGTTAATGCTATGGGTGTCAATACTATTTAAAGTTAACATAGGGAGGCGGACTAGCAGAAGTTGTAAAAATTGTTTCCGAATCATTTTGCTACGGATCTTCATACCGATTGTTAGACCGTTCTTGGCACACTGATTTTGACTACGGATAACTCCGTTTACCTGATCAAGATATAGGACTCACAGCGGCTGTGACCGGTCGACAGGGGATGTTTACTCCTCCTAGGCACCTGATCCCACCTCTGGTTTGTCATGGGGTCCGTGTTTGCCCAACTCTCTATTTTGTATTGCTTATAGGAGTAATGAGATTGATCACTGTTCGTTATCTTCACCTTTCATGATAATGATTGTTTTATTTATATATGTGATTAACAATGCAATAAAGTATGTTTAAACTTACATAATTTTGATTATTGATCTAGAAACATTCCAAGAAAAAAATAACATCAGTAGGCAGATCAAAATCTTTGAAGATTACTAATGTAGAACTCTAGCAGTGTGTGTTTTTATTGTAATTGATTATATACATGTTTTAAATATTTTCGATAAAAATATTATTCAAATATGTACACGTTTTAACTTATAGATCCACCCCATACACCTAGTGGTCAAGTTTGTTTTTGTGTATTGTGAGTACTAGTTGTATTCAGATGATTTGAAAGTACCAGTTGACAAAGACCTAGCCAAGATATTTTAGACCTAGTACAAACTGGACAGTAAGTATTTTCTTTATCATCATATCTGTATGATTGAAATATAAGGGGGGGGGGGGGGGGGGGAGTAAATTTGAAGCAAAATCTTGTAATTTTCATTGAAGTGAAACAAGTTGAGTGGTTTTACAAACGAAATATTGCATAGACTTTTTTTATTCATCAGACTCAGTTTTGGAACAACCAGTTAGCACATCAGTAGTAAGGACACTGGACTCTGTTCTATTCAATGTTTATATATTATGACATAGAGTATTGTAATGCGCTGATAATGAAATGCGAGATACATATATATAATCTACACTAACGAATAACTGTTTGTTATTTGATTTTATTGTGATTCGATCTGAAGATAACGCATGTGATATCTATATCAGGGTCAAAGTGTATACCGGGGTACACAGTTATACGTAATAGACAATAAATGGATTAACCTAAGCCACGAGTTGCGGGTTTGACTTCCAATATATACATAGTAATCAAACCGGATTCACAGTGAAGATTTTTCCTTCTCGTAATAATGAGAAAAGATATCGGAGCTAGGTAATTAATTGAAAGGATCGCATGGGTAATTACGAGAAAAGATCTCAGAGGTAATTACGAGAAAGGAACTCGTAATCATGAGAAAATCTCGTTTTTGAAAAGAAGATTTAAAGTCATCATTTCCTCACTTCATAGAGAGAGAAGGGGTAGACCAAAGGAACCTTTCGTGTGTGTGTGTGTGTGAGAGAGAGTGCGTGTGTACCCCGGTATACACTCTACAGCCCACATTTTTTGCTCATTGATTTGATACTTTGGTGTGTAAGTGAGCATTCTACACGTGTGTGCGTAACACTGAGCTTGTAGACACTCTGGAGACCACATTTTTTGTTCGATTGATTCGCATGTAGCTTTGTAATCAAAAGAGGAAGAACCCCATCAAGAACCCCATCGATTTTCAGATCAAAAGGTCACAATGGAACTTCATTTGAAAAACTTGTAGACACACTATAGGTCACATGGCTCGATTTATTTAATACTTGTATAGCTTTACTAACGGGAGAGAGAACAATATTGATTTTGTGGTCAAAAGTCACTACGGGATTGCCTACATTGCGCAGAGATGACCCGCTTTGCGAAGCTCTTGTTACAAATATTTCTCGTTATTCAAATATCTCGTAATTACAAGGTAATATTTAATTCACAAATAAATTAATTTCATAGAATAACAAGAGGTACTGTGAGCAATGCTCACTAAGAATACCCCCCGCTTATCCCAATCTCCCAAAGGGTGTTGGTAATAGGTATAAACTACCTCTTTTCTGAGTGTAAAAAACAAATGGCATGACAAACCGAACCATATTGCTACTTCGATGTCCAGTGCGCGTGACCTTTGACCTTTTGACCCCAAAATCAATAGGGAACATCTTCATCCCATGGGTAGTCCATATGTATGATATGGTGACTGTAGGTGGAAAGGATAACGCTTTAGAGCCCGGAAACCATATTGCTACTTCGATGTCCAGTGCGCTTGACCTTTGACCTTTTGACCCCAAAATCAATAGGGAACATCTTCATCCCATGGGTAGTCCATATGTATGATATGGTGACGGTAGGTGGAAAGGATAATGCTTTAGAGTCCGGAAACCATTGCGTCTACAGACGGACGGACGGACGGACAGACAGACGGACAACCCGATTCCAGTATACCCCCCCCCCCACAACTTGTTGCGGGGGGTATAATAAACCGACAAATTGTTACCATCCATATTATTTTGTTTTTCTTTACGCAACGGTGAGGAGTAGGTTTGTGATTATATTTCAGACGACAAGACATGGTCCAACTGTCCCAGTGTTAATCACATTTCGTGGCACACAGTCACATCATACTTCACCTATAACACGATCCGTCATCTGAATGAATGCGATATATTGAAAAAATGTCCTTCAGATCTCAAAACAAGAAACTGTCACGTCAACAAGTAATATAAAAAGTCTCCGTTTATCGAGGAATACCGTTTAGAATCAAGGGGGGGGGGGGGGGGGGGGGGCAAAAATAAAACCCCACAAAACCCTTCTTCCTCGATATTACTATACCAGTGTTTTAAATTTTCCTCGATGTTAACTCAAATAAAGAATACAAGATATATATTAATAAATGTCTAACCCCCCCCCCCCCCCAATACTTTATTCAAACAAAGAATAGAATAGGAACCAAGTTACAAACATTTATGTCCTTAATTCAATCCAGTTAACATTATTTTATTAGATGTGAGGGAATTCAACATTGAATTTTGATTACTATTGTCCTTAATGTTGGTTATGTAGGTAAGTCAGGTGTTTAATATGGACACTTTTTTTTTCTTTATTTGCACGACATTCGGAAAACGTTTAAGAACAATATCCTAAGCCTTTACATGTCGATTGCAATCAAAGACAGTGACCCTTTCTAAAAGTCTTGCGACCAATAAAATACATTTCTAATGTCGCTGGCTTATACTTTAGATAACTTTTATTTTGCGAGACTTTATTTTCACGTGAATACAATAATGTATTTATTCACGAAACATAATTTTTCTGATTCATTATCTATTGCTCAAGTCTTCAATATGCAAGAGTTTATTTGTGAGAGATAAGTTTCGCTAATGGCTAGTCTCACGAAATTACACGTAAATAATATTCTCGCGAATTATGTTTTATAGTACTCATGCGAGTTTACTATACCTCAAGTAAACACGGTACATAATACACCCGTGAAATGCTTACATAGGGTGTTTTTCTTGTGCTATAATTTGTATAACTTTGCTTCAGGTAGTATCAGCCATCATGAGGCTGTGACAAACTTTCATATGAACAAAGGGTCTTAGCTTAAAAATTGAGATTTCCTCAAAATGGACCAAGTTCAACAACCTGCAATTTTTTCAAAAATGGAAGAAAATCAAAATCCTTCCCCAGATGCACATCTTCAGTACCTATACAAACACTCCACAAAATAAGAAGGTCCTCACTTGAAAACTGTGGGAGGAGTTGGGCAGACAAATTATGTACCCTTCATAGAATATTAATTTCTAAATAGACTAAGTTCAACAACCTGTAATTTTCTCAAAAATTGTAGAAAATCAAAATCCATCCCACATGCACATCTTCAATACCCATACAAACACTCCACAAAATAAGAAGGCTCTCACTTGAAAACTGTGGGAGGAGTAGGGTGGAGAAATTATGTACCCTCCATATAATAATTATTTCCAAATAAAGGGGCAAAACTCCTGGAAAAAAGGTCGAAATGGATCAAAATTGCAGTATGATCCAGAGTGACCCACAAAGAAGCTACACAACAAGTTTCAGCATGATATGTGAAAGGGAAATGAAATTATAAAGAGAAAACCCCGAACGGACGGACAGACAGACGTACAGACATCGCTGTACCATAATACGTCCCGTCTAAAGACGGGCGTATAAAAAAACAACCAAAACAAGTTCTACCACCTGCATGTATTTATAAAATACTTAGTTTTGCTCATTCAGGAATATATGAGTGAAGAATTAGAAATAGTGTTTTAAGATGTTCATGTTGATTGTAAGAGTTTTTGTGAAAAGGACCACAGTTTCTTAATGGACTGAACAATATATGATATGGAAGTGTTATTGTTGTACGAATCATTTCCCAGAAAAAAACAAGAGTCAAGATAAAATAATTTAATTAGACTTTCTTTCATCATCCCCCTGTGCCAGCACTGTGGGGTTTTGTCAATCTTTTTTTCACAAATTGCAACAACTTTAACAAGGCTAGTGGGGTGACTCCCGGGATTCTACTGGCTGCAGCAATCTGAAAATACCCATATATTCCTATCAACATACATCTAATCAAGCATTTAAATTATAAACTAAAAGCAGAAGAAAGATCTGAACAAAGGAAGGTTTCTCAATTTTTTTGTTTAATAGCAAATCTCATTTGTAGTAGAGATTACAGTAGAACATGCTTACAGCGAAGTGCTGGGGACAAATACTTTTAAATTTGATTCATTATAAATGTAATTCATTTTATCCAATAAGTTCATAATACATTTTAAAACTACAGAGGTTGAAAATCATTAAGTGTGAAATAATTATAAACATGTTTGATGAAACCATAATTTACTACAAGTGTGAATTCAATGCATATTCATTGTAACTGTGTTTTACTGTAAGTGTGAATTCATTATAAGCGTGTTCGCTGTACCCATGTTTTACTGAAGGTGTGAAATCATTATAAGCGTGTTCACTGTAACTGTGTTTTACTGTAAGTGTGAAATCATTATAAGTGTGTTCACTGTAACCCTGTTTTACTGTAAGTGTGAAATCATTATAAGCGTGTTCATTGTAACCCTGTTTTACTGTAAGTGTGAAATCATTATAAGCGTGTTCACTGTAACTGTGATTTACTGTAAGTGTGAAATCATTATAAGTGTGTTCACTGTAACCATGTTTTACTGTAAGTGTAAAATCATTACAAGTATGTTCACTATAAATGTGTTTTACTGTAAGTGTGAAATCATTATAAGCATGTTCACTGTAACTGTGATTTACTGTAAGTGTGAATTCATTATAAGCATGTTCACTGTAACCGTGATTTACTGTACCAGTATGTGGTTAACAAAGAAAGATGTAAATAAACACCTATATGTACAGTAAAACACGGATAAATATCACACCTCCATGCAGGGCCAATGGAAAACAGTTTGTTATAATCAAACTTCACAATATCCAATACAATTTTCGTTATTTTATTTTCATAGGGAATGCATATCACTTCGCATATCATTATAAGCATGCTTTACTGTACGTAAGTTGTCTGTAACTAGAAAATATTTCAATCGTAGGTTATTTTGTGAACATACAGAAGCTGGCCGGGCATCATCCAGTTTTACTCGAACCTCCAGAGGAATCTCGTTTAATCTAAATAGCAAAAGAATCTTACGTATGAATTATTGTATTAGCTTTAGAATTTTACTTCAATTGTTTATGCCATATTATAATACATTATGTGATACACAATAAATATTTGTTATCAACCAGTTTTGAATTCCCATTTCTACAGTTTCTATTCAATATACATTATAAATGTTATAACAAGTTCACACATGTACTTTTCATTTTTTCACACAACTTGGTTTACATTGCAATTAGTACGAATTAAACTGCAGTGAAAACAAAGCTGTATACAATATATATAGTACACATATATAGTACAATACCTGAGGTAATCTATGTGTGTATACAGTATATATATAGTACAATACCTGAGGTAATCTATGTGTCTATACAGTATATATACAGTACAATACCTGAGGTAATCTATGTGTGTATACAGTATATATATAGTACAATACCTGAGATAATCTATGTGTGTATACAGTATATATATAGTACAATACCTGAGGTAATCTATGTGTGTATACAGTATATATATAGTACAATACCTGAGGTAATCTATGTGTCTGTATACAGTATATATATATAGTACAATACCTGAGGTAATCTATGTGTCTGTATACAGTATATATATACATATATATAGTACAATACCTGAGGTAATCTATGTGTGTATACAGTATATATATAGTACAATACCTGAGGTAATCTATGTGTGTATACAGTATATATATAGTACAATACCTGAGATAATCTATGTGTCTGTATACAGTATATATATAGTACAATACCTGAGGTAATCTATGTGTGTATACAGTATATATATAGTACAATACCTGAGATAATCTATGTGTGTATACAGTATATATATAGTACAATACCTGAGGTAATCTATGTGTGTATACAGTATATATATAGTACAATACCTGAGGTAATCTATGTGTGTATACAGTATATATATAGTACAACACCTGAGATAATCTATGTGTGTATACAGTATATATATAGTACAATACCTGAGGTAATCTATGTGTGTATACAGTATATATATAGTACAATACCTGAGGTAATCTATGTGTGTATACAGTATATATATAGTACAATACCTGAGGTAATCTATGTGTGTATACAGTATATATATAGTACAATACCTGAGGTAATCTATGTGTCTATACAGTATATATATATAGTACAACACCTGAGATAATCTATGTGTGTATACAGTATATATATAGTACAACACCTGAGGTAATCTATGTGTCTATACAGTATATATATATAGTACAATACCTGAGGTAATCTATGTCTGTATACAGTATATATATAGTACAATACCTGAGGTAATCTATGTGTGTATACAGTATATATATACATATATATAGTACAATACCTGAGATAATCTATGTGTCTGTATACAGTACATATATAGTACAATACCTGAGGTAATCTATGTGTCTGTATATAGTACATATATATAGTACAATACCTGAGGTAATCTATGTGTCTGTATACAGTATATATATACATATATATAGTACAATACCTGAGATAATCTATGTGTGTATACAGTATATATATAGTACAACACCTGAGATAATCTATGTGTCTGTATACAGTACATATATATAGTACAATACCTGAGGTAATCTATGTGTGTATACAGTATATATATAGTACAATACCTGAGATAATCTATGTGTGTATACAGTATATATATAGTACAATACCTGAGGTAATCTATGTGTGTATACAGTATATATATAGTACAATACCTGAGGTAATCTATGTGTCTGTATACAGTATATATATAGTACAACACCTGAGATAATCTATGTGTGTATACAGTATATATATACATATATATAGTACAATACCTGAGGTAATCTATGTGTGTATACAGTATATATATAGTACAATACCTGAGGTAATCTATGTGTGTATACAGTATATATATAGTACAATACCTGAGGTAATCTATGTGTGTATACAGTATATATATAGTACAATACCTGAGGTAATCTATGTGTCTGTATATAGTACATATATATAGTACAATACCTGAGGTAATCTATGTGTCTATATACAGTATATATATAGTACAATACCTGAGGTAATCTATGTGTCTGTATACAGTATATATATACATATATATAGTACAATACCTGAGGTAATCTATGTGTGTATACAGTATATATATATAGTACAATACCTGAGGTAATCTATGTGTGTATACAGTATATATATAGTACATTACCTGAGGTAATCTATGTGTCTGTATACAGTACATATATAGTACAACACCTGAGGTAATCTATGTGTCTGTATATAG
>NC_079164.1:23358078-23400578 GCF_947568905.1 Ostrea edulis
AAACCAGGAAAAAAGAGAAATTTATAATTAAGTTTAGGTCTTTAACCTGGTCAATGAACTGTGAAATGTAGGTGATCATGAATAATTTAGCTACATTGTTATATTACTATGCTAGAAGTTTTAACGGGTGTAGTGCTCTTATCTACAGAAATAAGAAACTTGGATGTAAACTTTAAGCTGGTGTGGATGTGACTCCACTATTTCGTATCAAATTTAAAGAAGCAAACTAAAAATGTACCAATTATGAAATGAGGTACTGACTAAAACCCGGTCTCGGTCCCGGTCTTCGGTCTCGGTCCTGTGACTAAAACCCGGTCTTCGGTCCCGGTCCCAGATTTTTTTATTCGATAAAAACAGAACACATCAGAATATTTTAGCCCCAATTTCTCGTTAATTTAGATATAACATATCATGTTTGCATTCTGATAGTTGATTGATAATATTATTGTCGTCTTTCGTAAAATAATATGTGAAAACTCCGGGACCGGTGGGACCGAGAAGTAAAAACAGTGCTAAAAGCCGGTCCCGGTCTCGATGGTTTTTATTTTTCTAAATAGCCGCTTTAATCTCTTTTATTATGAGAAAAAGATAAGGATGTGATATTCAATGACATTCCTTTGTATGCACATGTATGTTTCTGATTTATTGTATGTTTGTGTTTTATTCCAATTTTCCTTTTTATGTCAAAATCGAACTCAACTACATGTACGTGATTTTTTTTCTCCCAAATGAACGCGTTACATTATATTTTCATAAAAAGATAAGGATGTAGAAGAGAAATAATATATATGTACTTATCCTGGTGTATTTGTTTGTAATTTACTGTTGGATGTAGTATTTACAAAATTAAGTCTTCTTTTTTTTTTTCCATTTAGGTCAAAAACCTGACCACACGATTGAAAAAAAATTTCAAATTCAATGTTGGTGTATTCCGAACCGGGTCTCTGTATATGTACATGTATACGCCGGTTTCTCTCTCTCTTTCTCTCTCTCTCTCTCTCTCATTTACGAGTGTATCGTGAGAATCGCATTAATTTGCTAAATTATGATGTTATATTAGTTGTTTTAATCAGGGAAGAAAAGCCTCTATGTAAATATTAGATTAATACGTGCAAAATATGAGTCCAGAATGTACGATGTATGAGGTACTTTAAAAAATTATGTTTATTAGTGAAATGGAAAAAAACAAAACAAATATTCTCCTTAAATTTTATTATGATTATTGAAACATGATGAATAATTGTTGTTGATAGCGAAACAAAATTACTGTGCACTCTTGTCAACAACCCTTCCCCCCGCTCCTTTCCAGAAAGATTCTGAATACAAGAATGATGCTTTTGAAAAACAAATGTTATACCCCCGTAATCGGATATTCGGGGCGCATTTATATAGTTTTTGGTCCATCCGTCTGTTTGTCAGCAAAAACTTGAACCTTCGGCATAACTTTTGAATGCATGTTGATAGGGTTTTCATATTTCACATGTGTACTCCTTGTGACAAGACCTTTCTTTACATGCAATTCTTCACCTTTCAAATTTGACCTACTTTTGAAAATCTTTAATCTTAGCCATAACTTTTGAATGGTTAGTAAAAATATTTGAGGGTATAAAATGCTTCACGCAGGCATACTTTTCACGAAGCGCTAACAGTAGGCCTATTTGTATTTTCAAAACTGAAATTTATTTCTTAAATGAATTTACATGTATGTTTTGCATATTTATAAATCGAGATTTCATTGTTTGTAAATTTGTCAGGTTATGTCAAATTTATGCACTTTGAAATATAAGATATTTTGAAAATAGGAAACAAACAGTTTTTGTGCAGCATAATTAATACATATATGTTTATACATATACGTATATAACTATTCACATTAAATATAGTTACCACATAATATTACATTAAAAACATACCATAGATTATTTGAAGATCATCTAAAGTCAGAGGGTATCTTCTGTATAAGTATACAGAATCTGAGAATTTTTGGTGAGCATGCCATGTGTATGGAGCGCCAAATTAACATAAACTCAAATAATTGAAGATATCTTCAATTATTTGAAGATATCATCAATTCAATTATTGCTCTCTTTAAATTGAATTAATGCGCGCATTAAAACATTATTGCTCTCATCAAATGAATTAATGCGCACTTCAATTCAATTAATGCTATCATCAATTCAATTAATGCGCGCAATGATTCAGAATTGAAGATATCATTAATTATTTGAAGAGATCTTTAATTGAATTGTTGCGCGCATCAAATGAATTGATGATATCTTCAAATAATTGAAGATATCTTTAATTATTTGAGTTTATGTTAATTTGGCGCCCCATACATGTGCTCTATGTATGACACACTTTTATAAATACTATAAATATATTAGGTGGATTTTTTTAAGCATTGTATCTAAAAGAACCACAACTGAAAAAAGAAAGAAAACTAAGTATCAAATAAGAAAGGAAGAAATATTTTATAGTTATTATTTATTGGTTATATACAACTATACCCATATAAAGAGATCGGGTTCGGAATACAAAATATGAATCGTTGAAAACTGATTTTGACAGGAATAGAAGAAATAAAATAAATGAACAAATAAACTAACTGTAAATTACAAACAAATACACCAGGATAAGTACATATATATTATTTTCCTTCTACATCTTTATCTTCTAATGAAAAGGTAGTGTTACGCGATCATTTGGGACAAAATGTCACGTACATGTAGTTGAGTTCGATTCTGACATAAGTACATGTATAAAGAATATTGGAATAAATAAAGTGCACCGCCACGGCACATGATACGCCCGTCACATATTGTTAACATGAACATATCACCATGAAGAGATACATGTAGGTATGCATGGAACCAAATGTCATCCTTCCTTTAAGAATCTTACCCACTTTATGGCCTCATGTGACATTGCTTCAAATATTGATAATGTAAGCTTAATGATTTTTAAAAGGATATAAAAACATTTTCCCAAATGTTTTCAATGAAATGATTAAAGTGCAAGATAGCCCTTTATCCAAGCAAACAACTTACAATAAATGGGAGTACTCAAAAAGGTTGATTTATTCAACATATCAAAAAATACATATATCAGTATCTGCCTTTGTCAAATCTTCAAGTATAAAAGTAAAATATGCATGGTGATGTCAATATAAATAAATATAGATTAAAAACGGTTATTTCAAACACTGGTGCATCTCCTATGGTGTAGTTATTAATTAGAAAAAAATAATACATCATATATTTCTCAACTGGTTGTGTTAGACTTGAGAAATGCACATCTGCAGCTTTGCTCATTGTATTTTAAGGAATGAAGAACAATGCACAGCGTAATAAAACATCAAACATTAGTCATTATGTTTATTCTTAGACTGTAAAACTGTCATCTTAGTGAGACATGACAATCTGCACCTTGTTGTTGAGATATAAAATAAAAATATATTTTACAATATCATATTAATTCTTAAACTTTATACCAAATTAACTTTCAAAGTAATGGCTACCAATTAGAACTGTTCTAAAATTTGACAGATCAATTAGAAGGCCAGATTCCTCTGCCCAATTCCCGATTGCAAGAGATATAGATAGCACCTCCTTGATCAGATTGCTGTAACAGAAATCTTCTAAACTCATTAATTAATCTGTAATTTGACAGAATGCAATTTTTCTGTTAGCAAAATGCCTCCTGAATTGCTTGATAATTACACCCATGGGACAAGGGAAATTTCTCTTGTTACTGACACAAAAGAAATAATTTGTTTGTTATATACTGCTGTATAGTACAGTGTATATAATGAAGAATGTGTAGTTTCTTGAATTAACATTTTTTAATATGGTTATTGCAATACTATTTCATCTGTTCAGATTTACACAAATGCCCAATCTGCAGCTTTGTTCATTGTATATTTTTTTTCTGAACAATGCCACAGCCATAACAAAACATCAAAATACTAATCATTAAAATAGGCCTTTATACATATTGCAACCATTTGTTGTCTTAGTGAGAAATGATACTCTGCATATAGGTTGCCGAGAAAAAAAATTAAAAATTATATAGTACAATGTCAAATTAATTTTGAAAATAAAGACTAACCACAACAAACAAATTCACTTTCACAAATAATTTCTGGTATATCTGCAATTAAGAGGCTAAGATCTCTCTGCCCAATTCCCTAGAGATAAAGATAACACCTGCTTGATCATGTTGATCAGAGATGCTCTACACAAAACTCATTAATTAGTCTTGTCAAAATGCCCTTTGCATGCTACTCCCATGGGACAAGTGGAATTTCTCATGTTATTGTTAGAAACAAAGGAAACATTACATAGGCTAAAAAAAAGCTGTACAGTATATCATAAAAAAAATATGTGTTTTCTTGATGTAACATTTTTGAATGAGGTTTTCTACAAAACTCTTATATGAGTAGGGATTGTACCAATTATAACATACTTTTTTCAAAAAATCACTTCAACTAAATGTCACAGTGACCTTAAAGTACAGTGTGACACACCTTCTACCTAAGATGCATAAGTTGACCAAGTTTCATGATTCTAGATCAAATAGTTTTCAAGTTATGAGCCGGACAGGGTTTTACCATATTTGGCCATATCTTCTTAATTAAAAGTCACAGCGACCTGGTTTTAATGTGCGACACACCTTCTACCCAAGATGTATCAACTGACAAAGTTTGATTATTCTAGGCCTTATAGTATTTAAGTTATGAACCGGACACGAAAAAGCTAACAGACGGACGGACAGACGGACGGACATGAAGGCCATAACATAATACGGCCCGTCTTAAGACGGGCGTATAAAAACCTATACACACAATAAATCAGAAATATATGTATAAAAAGGGATGCCATTGAGTATCACATCCTTATCTTTTTTATGAAAAGGTAGATTAAAGCGGCTATTGAGGAAAAATGTCGAGACCGGGACCGGCTTTTAGCATTGTTTTTATTTCTCGGTCCCACCGGTCTCGGAGTTTTCACATATTATTTTACGAAAGAAGAAAATAATATGATCAATTTACTATCAGAATGCAGGCATGAGATGTCATACCTAAGTTATTGAGAAATGGGGCTCAAATATCCTGATATATTCTGTTTTTATCGAATAAAAGTATCTGGGACCGGGACCGAAGACCGGGTTTTAGTCACGGGACCGAGACCGAAGACCGGGACCGAGACCGGGTTTTAGTCAGTACCATGAAATGAACATCTGCAAGCACAACAAAAAAGTTCGAAAACTGATAATTCACACTATTTTTCAAAATCTAAGGTCCATAACTCAGCAAAAAATATCACAAAATTCAAACTTGATCTATAACATGTTATGGCAAAGCAATGTATCAAATATCAAATGAATATCTGCAAGCACAACACAAACCCCAGTCCTGAATCTGATAATTCACGCTATTTTTATAAGTCCAATTTAAGGGCCATAACGTAGTGAGAAATCAACGGACCAAAACGAAATTCAAATCTAATCTGTAAATTGTTATGGCAAAGCAATGTAAAAAATATCAAATGAATATCTGCAAGAACAACCAAAAAAAGTGCAGAAAACTGATACTTCATGTGATTTTTCCAAGTCCAAGGGCCATAACTTAGTGAAAAATCAACGGAACAAATTAAAACTTGATCTGTAACTTGTTATGGCAAAGCAATGTACCAAATATGAAATGAATATCTGCAAGAACAGAGAAAAAAGTGCGGAAAACTGATTTGCAGGACTGACGGACAGACAGACAGATGGACGGCTGGCCGGAGCACAAATCTTAAGTCCCCTTCGACTTCGTTGGTAAGGGTCTAAAAAGAGTGCAACATCACCTATCATCATCCACTGAATATTCTACAGTGCTGTGCGGAAACACCACTGTAACTTGAAACTTCTTTACTTGGGCTACTAGCTAGCAAGTGTGCTTTAGAATTCTTGGAGTGAAATTAATTGAAAAGTTTTTAATCAAGTGGTTTTATGATCTAATTTAAAAACAAGAGATGTTTGTAAAACACATATGCCCCCCATGGTGCAAAATTGAAAAGGGTTATACACACACACATCATTTAATTGAGAGTAGTATCATCAATTCAAAATATTGAGCAGACAATATCTTCCTATGTCAAGAGTGGATTGACCATGTGACCTAAAAATCAATAGGGGTCATCAACTCCTGAAGATGTACCAGTGTACCAAGTTTGATGTCTGTCAAGCAAAGGGTTCTCAAGATATTGAACGGATAGTATATTCCTATGTCCAATTTGACTCTTGACTTTTGACCATGTGACCTTAAAATAATTAGTAGTCATCTTCTCCTGAAGATGTACCAGTATACCAAGTTTGATGTCTGTCAAGCAAAGGGTTCTCAAGATATTGAGCGGACAGTATATTCCTATGTACAGTTTAACCCTTGACCTTTGACCACGCGACCTCAAAATCAATAGGTGTCACCTTCTCCTGAAGATGTACCAGTGAACCAAGTTTAATGTCTGTCAAGCAAAGGGTTCTCAAGATATGGAGCAGACAGTATATTCCAATGTCCAGTTTGACCCTTGACCTTTGACTATGTGATTTGAAAATCAATGGGGGTCGTCTTCTTCTGAAGATGTACTGGCGTACCAAGTTTGATGTCTGTCAAGCAAAGGGTTCTCTAGACATTGAATGGTCAGTATATTCCTATGCCCAGTTTGAGCCTTGACCCTTGACCTTTGACCAAATGACCTCAAAATCAATAGGGGTCATCTACTCCTTAGGATGTACCAGTGTGCCAAGTTTGATGTCTTTCAAGCAAAGGGTTCTCAAGATATTGAGCGGACATTATATTCCTATGTCCAGAGTAGATTGACCCTTGACCTTTGACCTTTTGACCTGAAAAACAATAGGGATCCTCTTCTACTCATAACTAACCCACATATGAAATATCATTATCATTAAGTGAATGGTTCTCAAGATATTGAGCGGACAACACATGGTCTACAGACCGACCGACCGACCAACAGACCGACCGACCGACAGGTGCAAAACAATATGCCCCCTCTTTTTCAAAGGGGGGCATAAAAATAATCAATCAATTTGTCTCTTAATTTACTAGCATATCAAAATTACTGTCTACAGTGATAATTCTTATAGAATTTGTTGGCAACTGGTATGACAGAACTGGCATTTTTACTAATACAAGAATTTTTTTTTGCATTTTACATACCTCACACATTAAAGAAGGCATTGTATTTACTTAGCGTGAACTATCTAGTACCTGAACTGCTTCGGATTGGCACTCTCTGGTTGACGTAGCAATCTTTTCCACTGCCTCATGTGTTTGACTGTAGACTGTAGTTTATCAACGACTTCCTCAATCTCTCTATACTGTTGTAACATATGGTCATATCGGTGCTGACTAACACACCCAATATCATACCCTAAAAATATAAATACAGTGAAAACTGCCCAACCTGGCACCTGTGCGATCTGTTTCGCTGGGCATTCCGACCCTTATTTTCATTTTCAATCCCCCCCCCCCCCCCACATTTAATTGTTTTTACACTGTTTATTCCAACGAAAATTTGTCTCCTAGTCCATGTTAGATTAAACAGGTTTCACTGTTCTCTGTATTATTCTGTGAAATGTATATTCATGACCCCTTCCCCCAAACATCCATACATAGAAAACTAGGTGTGGCAGCACGACAGGAATGCCCCAGCGTGCAGTAAAGTCAAATAGGAAATCCATTGAAGTATAGCATTGAATGTAGTATTCAGATTGTATGTTACACACATTTAGTACAATGACGAACTTAACAACAATCCTTTATATGTTTTAACTGCTATAAAATAAATACATTAATTTTTCTAAGTTAATGGGGCACAGCTCCATAAAAAGTCAACAAACTGGAACAAAACTCCAACTCGATCTGTAACTCATCAATATAAACCTGCATATAAAAAATCAATTCAATGTCTCAAGGCGTTTAGAAAAAAAGTCTGGAAAACTGGATGTTGCAGAAAGATGGACAAGGGTAAAACTATATGCCCCGACCATTTTGTGGTGGGGGCATAAAAAGAATCATGGACCACAATGTTCATCTGTTACCTTGCTTATAAATGGATATCTATATTTAAACCTCCTTTGTAGGCCTACATTGGCTCCAAAAACCCAGAATATACACTACATGAGGATGCTTGAATTTGCCAAACTGACACTGTGTCCTTGTGGTTGTTGAGAAATTTGATTAAAAAATTACAATGTATTCCTACGTGAAAACATTGTGATTGTTGTTGTTTTACGTCCCTTCAAGAATTAGTAGTGTAGATGAAGTGCCACAAATTTACATTTATACGTGATGCTAGGGGCCGTAGCAGTGAGGGCGCTTTATCATGCTTGCCACAACAAGGGACCTCAATTTTTAAAGTCTCATCCAAAAGACCTGTGACTCTCATTTCAAAATGCTGAGTGTTTGATGAAGGAACAGTTACGGCATATCTTTTTTTTATTGATCTTACATTTGATGTGATGAAGTACGAGTGGGTCTCAAACCTATAACCCCCAATCACAAAGTGAATGCGCTGACTACAACGCCACCAGAATCGGTTCACTACATAAGATACTACAATCACAAAGTGAATGCGCTGACTACTACGCCACCAGAACCAGTTCACTACATAAGATACTACAATCACAAAGTGAATGCTCTGACTAGTATGTCACCATGACTGACACAAGATACTATAAATCAATCTGACATACTGTTGGCTTGTAGTCCATGAAAGGAAAGTTTTTAAAGATTTGTTCCTAAATTAATATTACATGTATATAGTCCCATACTACTTTGTGAGTGGCACTGGGTGCATGTCCATTTGACAAACTCTAGAATTGTAATTCTGTACATGATATTTTTTGGCCCAAATATCTACAAGGAGTCACCTACTAGGCGCATCCTGTCTATGAAGTTTAATGTCTATTGGATAAAGTGTTCTTGAGTTGTCAGTAATACAACATCCAATTTTTCAACTGACAGACCGACTTACTTACTGAAAAGTGCAGAGCAATATTCCCCCCTTCTTTGCATATGGGTTAGGGGAGCAAAGGCATTAGATTGAGAAACAAAAAAAACGTTTAGTGAACCACTACATCCTTGACCAACTAAGAGGAATCTGACCACTGAGCATGACAAATGACCTTGATCAATCATATATATCTTCATCAGTTCACAATGTATGAAGTCTCCATCTTGTATAGTTCAGAAATTAAGAACATGGTTAAAACGGTGGTCAGGCAGTCCAAATTCAATATGCATGTAACCTTCAATCTCTATTGTGCAAAAAATCACCATTATATAGATGCGTAATATTCTAAGCAATGATCATATCTTGACTTATATATGTGCAGCCACTGCAGCTGAACTCGTGATTTCAGTCAAAACACAATTTTTTATCTCCTTATAAATGCATTCATTACCTTATATAGAAGAATTTTGAATATACAGATTTTTCTCTCTGCAATTTTTTTTTTACCTGCACTCCATGCTACAAACCTTTTGCAGTAAGTCTTTTGTCTGCATTATCTGGTCGTAAGAACAACCTAAACTCGGACCGACTTGTGAACATGCGATATGGTTCATTGGTTCCCTGCGTAATGAGGTCATCTATAAGAACTCCAATGTAACCCTCCGTACGATCGACAGTGAAGGGAGGCTTTCCCTGTAGTCTGCCAGCAGCATTGATTCCGGCTATTATGCCCTAGATATTTCAACAAAGAGGATCAATTACATTGCTGCTTTAACCCACTTCATTTCTAATAGTATATAATGGGTTGTTGGTTGGAATCAGTCCATAAAATCTCTAAGGCCATGAAAACTGCTTGACTTTCCACTTCTGACAGTATTGGTTTGGTGTGATTTTTTTTTACCACACTGTGTATCACTAAGATCTATGATCTGTATCTTAAACTATGGCATAACAACCAGTGATTAATATTGAAAACTTTTATCCTTGAAAATATTTGATATGCTCATGTTTATTACTGCTTTATTGCACTTAAGTGACACTCTAAACAGATATGTGTTGAGTACTGTAACCACATAGGAAATCAATTCTGATAAGTCCCCCCACCCCCTCTGAATTAACAAGGGATATTAATTTGGGTCTTTTCATTCTTTTGTAACACTTTGGTTTCAGTGAAATCTCAAATGCTTTTTGAGCTTCCAGTCACATATTGTAAGAATAGATTTCCATAAGATATCTCAAACACTGTTTGAGCTTTAGCAATGAAAGGACCTCCCCACTATGGTCCCCGATGATTTAGTAAAACATTGAAGTTTGAATTTTGCCATTCACAATGCCCCAAAATGTTCATTAATACCTTATGTTACAGGTTTGGTATTTCATTTTACTGAAAAGTTTGTTAACATTAAGAGCTATGCCGTCTTTTCAAGTCAGGGTTGTCTGTTTTTGTTAAATCTCTATTGATATTTATTGAATGACCAGTTTTTAAAGCCTTTGTTTATATTGAGCACAACGTTGTCCGGATTTCTCCTTTTTATTATATTTCTTTTTTGTAATAAAGAAAATTATATCCAAAAGACAAGACTGGACAATCTTGTGTTGGTGATGAAATTCATAAAAATCTGCATGTTTTCTTTTTACTTAATTTACCTGTATTGACCTCATCTTGACCTGCTGAATAATAAAATCAGCCATGTGATAATCTGTGTCACGCTAATGCTTGAAATACTTGTCAGGCCACACGGTATTGTCACCTACATACCAAATGAGGGAGGGGGCAGACCCTACCTCCCCCTGTTGTTACGTCCCTGCGTTATTTGGATTTTAAAGGAAAAAGAATGGACTGGAGTGTACATCCCCTTCCCTGATGTTTAATTACAGTACTCTGACTGGAGCAAATATCCCCTACCTGATGTCCTTTTTACAGCACCATGACTGAAGTTTCAGTGTTGTGAGTTATACTTTGTAATGATATCATTATGACAGTAGTCAATATTTTCTGTTGTATAACACATCCTGTGATGATTGCTCACATTAGTAATTAGTTTCTGTTGTGGAACATATTCTGTAAAATTTTATCACAGTACTGTGAAAGTCCTCAATTACACACCCCCCCACCCCCCCTGAAAACTAGCCTTGCAATTAGCCAATTTTGAATGTCCTGGCAAAAGTATTATGTAACATGTATTCCTGAAACAGATTTTCTCATAATACTGGTCACCCCAGAAAACTAGACTTCAGTCATTTGTTAAAAATATAAATGAAAGTGGGCTTTTAAATTTTTGAAAATTAAAGAACAACATGTAGTTTAATAATTTTATGTAAATTGAAACAATTTGTTATATACAGAGTTGAATAAATTATAAAGCAAATCTGTAACAAACTTGGGGCATGCCTGCTTTGTTTGATTGCTTTTAAATTGCATGTAATATCATGTTTAGTAAGTTTCCTTAAAAGTCGGTAATAATCAATAGAAAATCAATAGCAATGATAGTAAAAAATAAAATCATTGAACAAGAGCTCTGCAAGGCGGGACATATACTCTCACCACGAGTGTCCACAAGCTTTTTCTATGAAGTCACAAGTGACCTTGACCTTTGGATCCCAAAACCAATAAAGTTTTTCCTCTCTTGATAACAAGTTACATGTGAAGTATCAAATCAATCGGTCTGTAGAGCGCCTACAAGATTTTTCTATGAAGTTCCATAGTGACCTTGAACTTTGACCCTTTGACCCCAGGTATTTCCTTTCTTAATAAGAAAGCTACCTCTGAAGTAACAAATCAATTGGGCAAACATATAGTCTGCATAGTAGTGTTGAAAAATCGGAAAAATTTCATAATTGATAATCGGTCATAATCGGAAGAGCTATATCGATCAATCATCGATATAATCAGCATTTACATGTAGTTAATAAATGATTATTATTTTTGGGGTTATTTCTATTTAGTTTTATGGATATACGCAGCATACACACTAGCTGGTGTCACTGAATTCCCACTTTTCAATGTGGAGTCCACTCTGACTCTCCCCTGCACATATTTCGATATAAAAGCGGGATTAACAGTCAGATGAATCTCAGATTAGATATCAATTAGTGTACAGGCGACAATCGATTATGAAAAATAGAATCGATAATCGGAATCGAAGAGACTAAAACGATCGACAATTGATTGTCGGCGACAATCGTTTCATCACTACTGCATATAGTGTCTACAAGCTCAATGTTACAAACACACTGACACACACACAAACGGTCCCACTACTACATGTACATCCCCTCTTGTAATGAATTGC
Organism: Ostrea edulis; assembly: GCF_947568905.1. Lineage (NCBI taxonomy): Eukaryota > Metazoa > Mollusca > Bivalvia > Ostreida > Ostreidae > Ostrea > Ostrea edulis. Next base: position 23,370,389 of record NC_079164.1, read on the forward strand.
GAGGGAATAAAAAGAGACATAACATATCAGTAGTTGTTAATAAGTTGTTTTTTTTACAGTCCCTGAAACATTCTACTTGACCATTTTTCCGTTCGCTCACTGTGCGTTCACCCTGTGCTCTCCGTTTAGAGTTTCGTGTTCACAAATTGTTCACTTTGCGTTCACAAAGCGTTCATCGTTCAATGTCATTCGGAACACCAGAGTGAATTAAAGGATCGATCTTCATATCAATTCAAACAAAAATAAACAAGAGGCCCATGGGCCACATCGCTCACCTGAGTCACCTTGGCCCATATCTGAAGACTTTCCATATATATTTGCATGTAAAACCTTAGTCCCTATTATGGCCCAAACTACCCTTTGCAAGCTTGAATCTACACTATGTCAGAAAGCTTTCATGTAAATGTCAACTTCTTTGGCTCAATGGTTCTTGAGAAGAAGATTTTTAAAGCTTTTTCCTATATTTGTATGTAAAACTTTGACCCCCCACTTGTGGCCCCATCCTACCCCCCGGGGGCCATGATTTGAACAAACTTGAATCTGCACTATGTCAGAAAGTTTTCTTGTAAATATCAGCTTTTCTGACTCGGTGGTTATTGAGAGAAAGATTTTAACTATATATTTGTATGTAAAACTTTGATCCCCCCCTTGTGGCCCCATCCTACCCCCGGGGGCCATGATTTGAACAAACTTGAATCTGCACTATGTCAGAAAGTTTTCATGTAAAAATCAGCTTTTCTGGCTCAGTAGTTCTTGAGAAGAAGATTTTTCCTACATATTTGTATGTAAAACTTTGATCCCCTATCGTGGCCCCATCCAACCCCCGGAGCCCATGATTTGAACAAACTTGAATCTGCATTATGTCAGGAAGCTTTCATGTAAATCTCAGCTTTTCTGGCTCAGTGGTTCTTGAGAAGAAGATTTTTAAAGCTTTTTCCTATATTTGTATGTAAAACTTTGACCCCCCCACTTGTGGCCCCATCCTACCCCCCGGGGGCCATGATTTGAACAAACTTGAATCTGCACTATGTCAGAAAGTTTTCATGTAAAAATCAGCTTTTCTGGATCAGTGGTTCTTGAGAAGAAGATTTTTAAAGATTTTTCCTATATATTTGTATGTAAAACTTTGATCCCCTATTGTGGCCCCATCCAACCCCAGGGGCCCATGATTTGAACAAACTTGAATCTGCATTATGTCAGGAAGCTTTCATGTAAATCTCAGCTTTTCTGGCTTAGTGGTTCTTGAGAAGAAGATTTTTAAAGTTTTTCCCTATATATTTGTATGTAAAACTTTGATCCCCCCTTGGGGCCCCATCCTATCCCCGGGGGCCATGATTTGAACAAACTTGAATCTGCACTATGTCAGAAAGTTTTCATGTAAAAATCAGCTTTTCTGACTCAGTGGTTCTTGAGAAGAAGATTTTTAAAGATTTTTCCTACATATTTGTATGTAAAACTTTGATCCCCCATTGTGGCCCCATCCAACCCCAAGGGCCCATGATTTGAACAAACTTGAATCTGCATTATGTCAGGAAGCTTTCATGTAAATCTCAGCTTTTCTGGCTTAGTGGTTCTTGAGAAGAAGATTTTTAAAGTTTTTCCCTATATATTTGTATGTAAAACTTTGATCCCCCCTTGGGGCCCCATCCTACCACCGGGGGCCATGATTGAACAAACTTGAATCTGCAATATGTCAGGAAGCTTTCAGGTAAATTTCAGCTCTTCTGGCCCAGTGGTTCTTGAGAAGAAGATGTTTAAATGACCCCACCCTATTTTTGCATTTTTGTGATTATCTCCCCTTTGAAAGGGACATGGCCCTTTATTTGAACAAACTTGAAAGCCCTTCACCCAAGGATGCTTTTGGCCATGTTTGGTTGAAATTGGCCCAGTGGTTCTGGAGAAGAAGTCGAAAATGTGAAAAGTTTAACAGACAGACAGACGGACGGACAGACGGACAGACAGACAGACGACGGACAAAAAGCGATCTTCGGTTCAGGTGAGCTAAAAAGGAACGTGTGCATAAGAGTGAAAGTAAACTTTCTTATTATATCAGAAATTTAATTTATAAAGTACAAATATCAGGATTATCAATGGTGAAATTCAAGGAAAATTGCAGATCACTCACCAGTATCAATAAATAGAATAAATCATTTTGATATTACAAAACATAACTATTGTTTAGTGAAAAAGTGGGGGATGAAGTTCTGAATAAGAGAAGAATGTAAGAGCCTGCAGTTATGAATTCATCAGTTCATTATTTTCACCTTACATGCACATGTTGCGAAGAATGAACGCTGGTACATGTACAAAAAATGAGGCAGTTTCAGTTAATGAATACCTCAACCCCCATTCCCCGAAATTATCATTTTAGCATTTTCAAGTTTGGGCAAAAGCACAATTTATTATTATTATTTTGTCTCACTTGACAAGAATTTAAGACAATTCTCCTTAAGCCCCCTCCCCCCTTTACTTTAAAAAAAAAGCAAAACAATGCTACATTTCAATGCACATTCGTGCCCAAATATCAAAATGATTTGACAAGTATTCCTGATTATTTTATGCCTATATTTATGAAAGACATTGTCAATAAATGTATTTAACTCCTTTCCTTAAATTTGAAACTTTTGTGTGGTTGGTCTCTAATATAAAGATGTAATTTTTCTCGTACATTTCTGCCCCACATATAATATACATACATAATTGAGTACGGTACAATAAACAGTTTTATCCACATCAAAAATATACAAATATTGCACAATCTAAATGTAAATTCATGGTCACACTATTTATTTTGTACATACATTAATTCTGGGATTATTTCCTCAGATCGATATACTATAAAAGTTTTTGCAATAAAGTGAATTACGTAAAACCTACGTGGGAATAAACCTTTTATACTATTTAGAAGCGTTCAGGTGTCAACACGAATTACCTATACTATCCGTGTTGTTTGTTTAATGCATTTATCTTGACTCCTTTCGGGGATGTTTTATAATTGCATGTAATTCAAGCGACCGCGCTCGTAAATTTTAAAGTCATGCATGTACATCTGTTAATTCTTGATGTTGCAACAGTGCTAATTACAAGACTTATCTTTATTTCACATACATTGTATATACTCATGTATAATCAAGAAATTAAATACTACAGACTGTATGTATCTTAAGTCAAAATGTAATACATGTAGTATACCAAGATGATGCACCAATATTCATAATTTATGAAAACGTCAAGAATTCTAAATATTATAAAAAAAAATTCCACTTTCCATATATACACGTATCTGCACATATAATACTGTAACAATGTACATATGAAATTTTCTTTTGTTTGTGCATGATTACTATGTGCATTGATGTGAAATTTACAATCATTTTCGTGAGAAATAAACAGATAGTACTTGCACAAAAATGAACAAATAGATGTATTCATATTTATATATATTTCCTACCTGATTATAAAATAAGTACAATCCAAGGGAAAAATCCGAACTATTCCAAATAAATAGACCATTCTGTGTTCACCGTGTGTGCACCGTTCACTTTGCGTTCACTGTGCTCTCACCATTCATCAAATTGCGTTCAGTGTTAAATTCACTCTGCATGCATTCAGCGTTCGCTCTGCATGCGTTCACCGTTCGCTCTGCATGCATTCACCATTTGCTCTGCGTGCGTTCACCGTTCGCTCACCGTACGTTCACCGTTCGCTCACTGTGCATTCACTGTTCAAGTGGGAAAGTAGGGAATCAAGTCAACTCGTACCCTAGCTGACCGACTCGTACCAGGTCAACTCGTACCCAAAAAGGCAAAAGTCAACTCGTACCCAAGAATCTGGTTACAAGTTGATTCCTCTTCAATTGATGATAACTCGTACCTAAGCGATATGTCACTTATATGCGCATATATATATTGCATTATGGGCAGATTCTTGGGTACGAGTTGACTTTTGCCTTTTGGGTACGAGTTGACCTATTTGGTACGAGTTGACCTATTTGGTACGAGTTGACCTGGGTACGAGTCGGTCAGGGTACGAGTTGACTAGAAATCGAAAGTAGAACGTTTCAGGGACTGTAGATCTTGATATCAAGGGCCTAGACCTTTCCAATTGGGACAAAATAGTGAGATTTGCATGAAATTGGGAAAAAATGTTTTAAATAAAGAAACAGGAAAAAAAACAAAACAAGTGCACTAAGGTATAATATTGGAAATGGGGCCCTTATTTCAACCCTCTACAGACCTTAAAAAACCAGCCATTTTTTTTCCCCAATTCAACAGCTGTCTAGTATCAAGTAGTTTCATAGTTAGTGAGTTTTTCTGTTGTGTAACACATCTGGTATTGTTTGATAACAATAGTTACAATGTTCCCAAAACACACTCTGTTTTCTCATATCTTAATGCATTTAGTAGCATTACCTACACATAAACACACACAGTCATATTAATTACTATTGTCCTCCCCCTAACTCTGTTGCAAGGAGATAATAACCTGTTATATAATTAGCACTGGTTACATTTCAGAAGAATGTATGCAACATCTTCATGCTCTCTATGCAGAGACTAGTACATCATGTATTCTTATTGTGTTTTATACAGTGTAACTCACCTGAGCAGCAGCCTCCTCATAGCCTGTAGTTCCATTAATCTGTCCAGCAAAGAAGAGATTTTGTATTTTCATTGTTTCTAGTGTTGGTTTCAGCTGCCTGGGGTCCATGAAATCATACTCCACGCCATAACCTACACACCATAAACGATGAGGATGCATTATCGAGTCTATGTATGGATTCTAATGTTTCAGTAAAACTAGACGTGTTGGCACAACACGAATGCCCCCCCCCCCCCCCCCCCCCTGCAGTAAAGTCAAATGTAGGAAATCCATCAAAGTATAGCATTGAATGTAGTATTCAAATTGTATGTTACACACATCTAGTACAATGAAGAACTCAACAACAATTCTTTGTATGTTTTAACAGCCATAAAATAAATATATTAATTTTTCTACGTTAAAGGGGTACACCTCCATCAAAACCAATGAACAGGAACAAAACTCAAACTTTATTTAAAACTCATCAATATACAGAGCCTGAAGCGTGCTACTACACCCCCAAAGCGTTTCATTTCGTTCCGTGCAAACCGTTCAGCATTCCGTGCAGAACATTTCACCGATCTGTGCAGAACATTCAGTGTTTCATGTAGACCGTTCAGCGTTCCTTGCAAATCGTTTCGCGCAAGAATTGTTCCATGCATGATCAAGCCACGCCCATAGAAATGTGCGATCGTTCAAACCATGCCCTTAGAAACGTACAGACCATATAATACCGAAAAAATCAAAGCGTGCAGGTCACGCCTACCGTTTCATGCAGACTTCGTGCTAAGCGTTTTATGCAAACCATTCACCGTTCCACGTTTTATGTAAACCGTTCACCGTTCCATGCAGATCGTTCAGCGTTTTGTGCAAACTGTTCACTGTTCCATGCAAGAATCGTTTCGTACCGTTCCGTGCAATAATTAAGTGGTGTAGTAGTACGCTTCAGGGTCTGTACATCTGCATACAAAAAATCTATTCAATATCTTAAGGCATTTAGAAAAAAAAGTCTGGAAAAATGGTCACAACTTACAGTAATTTTTCTAAATTAAAGGGGTACAACTCCATCAAAAATCAACAAACTGGAACAAAACTCAAATTCAATCTGTAAACTCATCAATATACACATGCATATATAAAAAAAATCAATTCATTATCTCCAAGGCATTTTGAAAAAAAGTCTGGAAAACTGGGTGTTGCAAAAGGATGGACAAGGATAAAATTATATGCCCCGACCATTTTAAGTTTGTGGTGGGGGCATAAAAATTGAAATCACAATATAACCCTATGAATTCAAATAGATCTATAATGATTTTTTTTTACTACACAAGACCTATTTTTATTTCTTCATTGATAGATTACCTGGGTTTGTGATGACAGCCTTCTCCAGACCAGGGATGGCTCTGACTAGTCTTAGCTGGTGTTCTTCTGGCATTGTGCAGGATATTCCTTGTGGATAGATAATTCCACTCTCTAAGCCTACGGTCAAATTTGTAAAAATCAGCCTTTTATTTCTATCTTAAAAATAAATAAATTAAAAAAAAAAATCAACTATAAATCACTTATATTTAATGTGAGGTTTTATTTCTAGGATTTTTTTGCTTTGTTGGATTTACCAGCTGGAACAAATGGTTTGAATTTGTTCATATACAAAATTAATCACGAGAATCTTAAAGGGACTGATTCACGATTTTCCTCAAAATTTTCTTTTTCACTTTTAATGATCAAAATGTATTGTCTAATGTGTTTAAAAGATTTCACATAAAAATTAAGGCTATATTTTTATGACAGAAGCTCATTTACAAAGTTTATTATTTGTTTTGTAAACAAAGATTATCGTTCCATTCAGAAGGTCAAAATTTTGGCTGTCAACATTAAATGAGTTATATTTTCAATGTTTAACATCAAAAATGAAAAATATTTTCATCAAAAATCGTGAACCAATCCCTTTAATATCCTCTCACAACAGAGTCACAAATGGAAGGGAGGACCAGGGTTGGATTCTCAATCTATTGAGGACTACATCAAACCTCAGACTTTTAACATAGGTAGTGACTGTTTCTTCACCTATGACAGCATTAGAGGTGAAAGGCATGGGTCTTTTGAATTCTGTATAGCAGGAAATTAACTCGCGGAGTTTTTTCGCTATATTCGCTGAAACAATTAAAATTTCCGTGAATTTAACATTCAGTGAATTAACATTTCATATTGATAAGAAATGAATTGAAATTTGCTTTTATCTGTTTTTCCACGAATTAAACCGACCGCGATTTGTTGCTAAATGAAAAAATCACGATTTTTTCCGACCGCAATATTAACCTGCTATACAGTAGGACATTAACAACAGAGGTCCTGAACATCATGTTCGGGATTGGTACAATAAACAACCCTCACTGCTTGAGTTCCATGCATGGGACAAAATTTGAGTGAAAAATTCTCAAAGAGGACATCACATTACAAACAAGCAAACACAACAGAGTTGAGCAGTGAAATAGTAACTTCTCCATTCCTTTGTACATTCAAAGATTGTAATTCCTGGAGGCTTTCAAGGTTAAAGATTGTGGTTCCTGGTGGCTTTCAAGGTTAAACATTCACATTTCCAATGTTTTGATCTTTGCTATTTTTACAAATTGCAATGATAGCCATTTCCTCATGAATGTGCTGCAGTTCAACAGTTGTGAAAACTGTGTGTATAAATCTTGGTAAATAAAGTAAAGTACATCTATCTTAATGGCTGGGAATTTAATCAGAAATCAATCTGATTAAAATCAGCTCCTCGATCCGCTCCTTTATTTCTTTTGATTTGTCGCTACTCGAGTAGCGACAAATCAAAAGAAATAAAGGAGCGGATCGAGGAGCTGATTTTAATCAGATTGAACAGAAATGAAAGCAGAATGTAAATATAAATTTCATCTTTGAAAATACCAGAGGATACGAACTCACCTGAGGATACGAACTCACCTGAGGATACAAACTCACCTGAGGATACAAACTCACCTGAGGATATGAACTCACCTGAGAATACGAACTCACCTGAGGATATGAACTCACCTGAGAATACGAACTCACCTGAGGATACGAACTCACCTGAGGATATGAACTCACCGTGACGGTTCACACCGACATACCTGAAGTGCATTAATGAAGTATGCCGGTGGGAAACATCCCGGTTCATATCCTCATGTATTATCTAAAATAAAATTCATTTCTTGAATATAAATTAAAGGTTCAGGTCATTGGAATGGAAATTCTACAACTGCATGAGTTCTGATTGCAATCACATGGACGCTGTCTTACAATATGTTGCTAAGAATATTACAATATGTTGCTAGGGATGTTACAATATGTTGTTAGCAGGGATGTTACAATATATTGCTAGGGAGGTTATAATATGTTGCTAGGGATGGTCTACTCTGTGGAAAGCATGTATTCCTGCATGCCTACATATCTTTGCAAATTTTCACAAAAATAAAGTTCTTGCTAAAAATATGTGTGTTACAGCATGCTGTCTTTCTTTAAACATTGTAAATCAGAGTTATAAAAAACAATAAAGTGTAGTCGTCTATTCAACTACAAACAGTCACCTTCTGGTTCTAGCCATATCTGATGTTTTCTTCCTTTGAACAGTAAAACCTTGGATTCTATGGAGGGGCAGTACCTGAAACACATTAAAATTTTACTCATATTTAATGTACAGATAATACAATACTCATTATAGCTTTCCTGTAGAAATATGTGACCCCCGTGAACCCAAACATAAAAAAAATCACTTGTCGTTGTTTTGGAATACACTCTGCCTTGTTTGTGATTTAGATGTTGGTGGGAGGCAGTTCCTGGCACTAATTGCAATTAGTACCTCATAAAAATGGTTATCCATCACGGTGGATACATTATTACCATCAACAGTGCAAATAATAAGAACAGTCATTCTGAGATATCAGAGTTAATAATGAACTTCATAGAATGGCTGTGTTCCAGATCTCACCGTGTGAAAGAACAGGTTTTTTTTATTCTATGAAAACCATAACATCAAGCTTTAACTACTTTACAACCTTTTTGATTCTCTTTCTAAAACTAAACCCAGATTACAAAAACAAAAGTCCTTCTAGGAGCCTAAATAAGTTCACTTGTTCTACTTTTACTATGGTAACTGGATGGTTTGATAAACTTGCACAATGATGCAATTTCATACATGTTATAAATTGTCCATAATCCCCTCGCAACAATTGTTGTTGGGGGGGGGGGGGGGGGGGGGGGGGGGGGGGGGGGGGGGCTATAATATGCTGGTGTATGTGAGTGAATGATGAATGATTTATAATGCTTTGTAATGTTGTTATCTAATGCATGGAGTTCTATGTCTAGTTTATAAATACATCCAGTTGTGAGAAATGCTCAGTGTAATTACATGTATCAAGTTGTATGTTAAATTAGTTCTATTTCTTATTTTAAAAAATATTTATTGAATTAAATTTGAAGGTATCAAGAAGCATGCTGGCATAGCTAGTCTACATATCCCTCTCCCTGGAGATCGAATAGGATGTACACACACACACACGAATGCATGCACGTACACACAAACACAATTAATATCATACATTGATCTATATGTTCTAAACATGATACACACAAGTCAGAAATAGAGAAAATACAATTAACAGCTGTATAAATATGATGACCCAAAATTAAATTAGTTTATATGCTGTCACATATTATAAAATAAGTGTCCTTTAAAATTGTGTCTATACAGACAAAAAACCCACACAAACCAGAAAAATACCAACACACTCGGCTAGCAAAAATCAGCGAAATTCTATCACCTTAAGCTGCCAACTCCACTAAACACAGATGATGTAACCAAATCAATTACATTAGTTTAAATTAGTGACATATAGAGCATTTTGAAAGTGACCACTCTCCATATGAATAAAAACATATTCATAAACATGGTAATCATTTTTGAAAACTGAATTTCAACAGTGTAAAGACATGTTATGAAAAATGTCATTTGAATGAACAAGGGACATTCTTTTTTAAAAGTTACAGTTCTTGTAAAGTCAAAATTTCAGGAGCAATTTATATTCCCTAACCAACAAGCATTACCACTGCAGGTACATTTGTATGAGGCTTTCCCTGCAAGTACAGATGCAAACGTTGAGTTTCATCTGATGTTCCATGTCTGTCAACGAGACGTGATCCTTTGCACACTTTGGATCGAGTTACTGAACATTACATTGATAAATTTACTATATACTGCCTTATGTATTTTAAATAGATGTTATAAGATAATGAATATATTTCTATAATTATCAAAATTTAAAAAAAAAATACAGTGAAATTATTTTTTGTGTGCAGTTTTTATCTGTGATGCAGTCGATATCACTTTCCACAAAAACGAGCGTTGATGCATTGTGACATCATTGTGACATCATCAGTTTCAGAGAGACATGATCTGGAATCGGATCACCACAGTGTGGTACGTGATTCGGAAATTCGGATCACACTCTGTGAAATCAACAGTATCCAAAAAAGGATTACCGATGCTTATATAATAACAAGTACGTCATACTAGCATTCAGTGTATTTAAATTTCCTGAGAATTTTGATGGTAGATTTGATGGAATTTAATTATGTGTATGAGTGAGAAATGAATTCCTATCACAATGATGCATGTACATTGCATCCACAACACATATTGTGATCGTAGAACATTTTTATGTTGTTACCTCAGCAACAGTCTCAATGAAAGTTTTAGCTACCACAGACTTACGTCTCAATAATACTACAATCTGGAGCAATAAAGGACACAGCCAACTCATTCCAACTTTCTCATCATTCCAAGAATAACGACTATTTTGACCAATGGCACACTTCATGCTACAACTATAAACTCAATCTAATTAAAATCAGACTTCTCATAATCACACAGTGTACTCTGCATAAGTAAACGGAGTGGTTCTAAGAAGTCTGATTTTTATTAGATTGCAATTAAACTTCTATTGATTAATGTTTTCCGCCACACTCAACAATTTTTCAGTTATATGGTGGCGCCCAGTTTTTATTGGTGGAAGAGAGAACCCAGATACAATGTACCTGGGAAGAGACCACCGACCTTCCGAAAGTAAACTGGAAATTAAACTTCGAAACTCCGCAATACCATAATTACAAAGAAATAAAATTAAATCAGAAACCTTCTCTCTCTATATTACCACCATTACAATGCCAATAATCACTGATCATTTCCATAATTCCAAAGCCATCAAATAAAATACCAAACTCAACATTATCATAATGATTAAAATACTCAACATTAAGATAATGATTAAAATACTCAACATAAACATATTAATGATTAAAATACTCAACATTAAGATAATGATTAAAATACTCAACATTAACACAATGATTTAATAAGTATCTTACTCAACAACATTTATTTAACATAATGGTCAATATACTCAACTCAACATTAACATTATTACAAAACCAACAATTAAAAAACTCAACATTACCACAATCACAAAACCATCAAATAAAATACTCAACTCAACATTACCATAAAATCACAAAACCATCAAATAAAACACTCAACTCAACATTACCATAATCACAATAAAGTGCACTGCCACGGCACATGATACGCCCGTCATATATTGTTAACAGTATAGATTGTACCCATTAAAACATTTTTTTTAATATCACCTTAATTAAATGTCACAGTGACCTTAAAGTAGGATGCGACACACCTTCTACCTAAGATGCATTAGTTGACCAATTTTGGTGATTCTAGGTCTAATAGTTTTCAAGTTATGAGCCGGACAAGTTTTTGCCATATATGGCCATATCTTCTTAATGAAAAGTCACAGTGACCTGGTTTTAATGTGCGACACACCTTCTACCCAAGATGTATCTACAAAGTTTGATGATTCTAGGCCTTGTAGTATTTAAGTTACGGGTCGGACACGAAAAAGCTAACAGACGGACGGACAGACGGATATCTTCTTAATGAAAAGTCACAGTGACCTGGCTTTAATGTGCGACACACCTTCTACCCAAGATGTATCTACAGACAAAGTTTGATGATTCTAGGCCTTGTAGTATTTAAGTTACGGGTCGGACACGAAAAAGCTAACAGACGGACGGACAGACGGACGGACATGAACGCCATACCATAATACGTCCCGTCTTAAGACGGGCGTATAAAAACCATAAAATACGAACTCAACTCAACATTAACAGTATTAAAAAATCATAAATAAAAAACTCAACTCAGTATTATACCAGCTGGCATTACAAAGCAAACAAATGAAATATGCAACTAAACATTACCACGATAATTGAAATGCTCAACATAACCAAAATGATTAAAATACGCAATTAAACATTGCCCTAACGATACTCAATTTGATATATTACCAGCATTACAATGCTGATCTCAACAGTTAACTAAGGTATTGTGTTCACTCTAAAGTCTGTATTAAACAGTTATTGCTCCCATTTGTACAAATCATTTCAATTATAATGCTTATACATATTCCTTCAGAACTTTGCCACGGACATTAAACACATAACCAAAATCCTAATGATATCTCTGAAAGACAATTAACCCAGGATCTTATAAAGCTTGGCCAAAGAATTGAGTATTCCAAATTATCATATAGATTTGGTACAATGAATATAAACATTGAATTTATTTGCAACACTTACAGCAGGACAAATATATAAAAATACCACTGTCCAAAGTGAACTTCATATGGACAGGCAATGACATGACTTATATAAGTACCGTCTCAAAGCTAGAATCTCAAAAACAGCTTATTGAATTTTGTTTGAATAAAACTAAAGAATAAAGGAAGGATGAGCAGGAAAATTAGTGAGAGAGAGAGAGAGAGAGAGAACAGGAGCCATCCAAAGTAATATGCCAAGAAAAGTGGTACTGTATATTAGAATAATTCCAACGCCAACTACCGTAATCAGACTGATTTCTGCCTAATTCTGACCCCCAACACTGGAGGTGCATGTATAACTGTAAATTAGCCAACCAATTAAGCCTGATTTTACAATAACAAACAATTGCCTACATTTTCTGGGCATACATGTATATTGATGACATCGCAATGGCAGCTTGAATGTTGATAAATATGTGTCTCTATCATTACACTGTGCTCATTTCAAGTTAAAATCTCCTTATATGCCCCCCCCCCCCCCAAAGTGTTTTTTACATTCATATATTGAACAATACTTTTTTTTATTTTTGTGAAAATTGTGGCAAAAAGGTACATTTGAGGAACACACTCATTTGAAACAGAAAGGTTCTATTGTTGACAAATTCCTCCTAAAAGTAAATAGTACATCTATAGACATTTCATTGTGTTGCATTAATTATTACAAGTTTTATAAGCAACAAACATTTACTGAACTTGAAAGCTACAGACCATGGTTATGGTGAATATAAATCAATTGAATCATTATTATTTTGAACCTAACTCTACCTTGATTTTATTCAATATTGAGAAACCTAGCTTGCCTGACACTACAATTATAGGTCATCTGCACACTGTCAATTAGATTCTAGTAATTTGATTGGCTTATTAAGAGTTTTTATGAGAATGAGACTTTGCTGCTGGCTATGGGGAATATACAATGCAGACAACTTTTAGCAGCCCATGTTACCTAAGAGACACACAATCAAAGTGACCATGCAGTTATGGGATTCACATCAACAATCATCAATTAACTTGTAGTATGTACATGTATGTAACAGAAAAACAGTTTACCTGTACCTTAAGTTACAGATTTTATTCCAAAGAGTTCTTGCCTCAACAGGTACAGATTTCATCCCAAGAGCTCTCACCGTAACAGGTACAGATTTCATCCCAAGAGCTCTCACCTTAACAGGCCAGTACAGATTTCATCCCAAGAGCTCTCACCTCAACAAGTACAGGTTTCATCCCAAGAGCTCTGATCACCTCAAAAAGTACAGATTTCATTCCAAGAGCTCTCACCTCAACAAGTACAGGTTTCATCCCAAGAGCTCTCACCTTAACAGGTACAGATTTCATCCCAAGAGCTCTCACCGTAACAGGCCAATACAGATTTCATCCCAATAGCTCTCACCTAACAGTTACAGATTTCATCACAAGGCCTCTCACCGTAACAGGCCAGTACAGATTTTATCCCAAGAGTTCTTGCCTCCACAGGTTCAGATTTCATCCCAAGAGCTCTCACCATAACAGGCCAGTACAGATTTCATCCTAAGAGCTCTCACCATAACAGGCCAGTACAGATTTTATCCCAAGAGCTCTCACCTTAACAGGTACAGATTTCATCCCAAGAGATCTCACTTCAACAGATACAGATTTCATTCCAAGAGGTCTCATCGTAACAGGCCGGTACATATTTCGTCCCAAGAGCTCTCACTGTAACAGGCCAGTACAGACTTCATCCCAAGAGCTCTCACCTTAACAGGTACATATTTCATCCCAAAAGCTCTCACTTTAACAGGTACATATTTCATTACAAGAGCTCTCATCCCAAGAGCTCTCACCTTAACAGGTATATATTTCATTACTAGATCTCTCATCTCAAGACCTCTCACCTTAACAAGTACAGATTTCATCCACAGAGTTTTCACCTTAACAAGTACAGATTTCATCCCAAGAGCTCTCACCTTAACAGGTACAGATTTCAACACTAGACCTCTCACCTTAACATGTACAGATTTCATCCCTTAGAACTCTCATCTCAAGAGCTCTCATATTAAAGGGTACATATTTCACCACCAAGACCTCTCATGTTAATAATTTACACAGTAACACTAAACATTTATCTCAGGAGTCAAAGAATTTATATTTCCCCAAACTATAACCTAATCAGTTTACAGAGTAACCTAGTTTATCTTAATAATCTCAAATCCCCCCCCCCCCTCTTCCAACCTAGCTCACCTAAATAGTTAGTACATAGTTATCAAGCTAATACCTCAGTGAATACAGAGAATTTTCCCAAAGATCTCTCACTAACAGATACACTAGGGAAACAAAGTTGACCACAAATCAACATTTATCATGTTACATAGTAACAGGTTTCACTTATATGTACCAAGTATCAGAGGTCTCACCCTGGTATGTAATATAGTGACAGAACTACAGCATTTACCTTCATTAGCACTATAAAGAGTTACCTCTTCAATCACATGACTTTATCAATTATTTCATTGCAGATATAAATCGTCTTTATGCATTGTATACTTAATAACTTAATGATACAGTGCATTGTCAATAATTATCAATGCATTTAGCTCATGTGAGGCCCACGTACCGACATGCACTCGGTCCATAAAATTGACTGAGGATGGTCTTAATATGAGAGGCATGATAATGTTTGAAATGTATACCATTTTCAAGGGGAAAAAAGATTCCTGGCACCTGTTTTGAAGCATCGTTTAATGAAAAGGAATTATATGATGATTAGATACACTCTTGAAATGTTCTGTTGTATTTGATGCAATTAAATGCAATTTTTTACACAGATCAACCATTTGTGATGTTGCAATATTGAAGCAATCAAGCTAAATGAGTTTAATGCATTGGACATCTTTCATATTCTCATACACCAAAATTCAGCATACTGTACCATTTAATGAAACATGCATTCCCATTCACATATTTCATCATTTGAAATATAGGTAGAAACCTGTATCATGAAACACTGTAAAATAAATGGTAATTAATATGTATACAAAATGCAGGTGCCCCGACGTGCCCTGAAATTGCCCTGATCAGTTTTCTATCCACAAGGTTGCAGTTTCAAGCAATTGCTTTCAAGGTTACATGCACATTGAATCTGAGCATGAGATTTACAGTGAAGCCCTTTTTCATACTCTAGACAAAATAAACTGAAATAAATAAACAGTGGGTCTGCAAGGAATTATCTTTAAATCATTCCAGCTTCCAGGCAATCTATGTAGATGTTTATTTACTGCAATCCATACAACCGATAGTCTAGGTATTGTTTGTGCTGCATGTCCAAATTTCCCCATCTGAAGGCCTCGTTTCAGCAGCTGGTATCTTCTGCATGTGATGAATATATACATTGTACAATGATACACATATTTTCTGGGGAGGCACCCAATAGGGATTGCGTTGTTATCTGAATGAAATAAATTTCAGGATAAAATTTTAATGGCCAATTAAGTATTGATAAAATTTATCCTACTTCGTAATCTTTGGATCTTACCACTTCGTTTAGTTTGCTGGCAATATTATGTGGAAAAGTTATAAATCCATCCCCGCTAGTGCCTCGACAATTTCCTTCTTAAGAGTTCTATGGTACCAGAGTATAGCAATAGTAATATGAAGGAAAGTGTGATATTAGTTGATGAGCTGTGAAATTGGGATTTAAAATCCAGTCGGGTGAGTTTCTCTTTCCAGTGCAAATTTTTGTATCAATAGACTCTTTATTCTTTACACTATGAGAAAAATACTAATTGATCGATGTACATGTAAATTTACAATACAAGATTTTACCTTTTTGAAAGAATTCATCCTTTTACTTTATATTTATGTTTTGGACAATGTAATAATTGCTTACACAGAAAGATTTTCTTGATTTGGTAATATAACTGTACTTACAAGTGACTGTAAATGACTTTGGCTCCAGAACTATACACTTAAGAGTTTAAAACAAATATCAAATGATTGTACTTAATAGACAAAATTACCCTCTAGAAGAAATTACATACTTCAGGAAATATTGCTTTCTCAAGCAGAATAATCTTGCAGACAGCCATTCGTTTTGTAAATTACTTAAATATAGAATTAACCTTATTCAAATGTCGCCATGTTTAACTGGTCTGGGAGATAATTTTTTTTCAAAAAAATGGTTCTAATGGAGCACATCTGAGGCTGTGGGCAATCATTTCCAATAAGAGCAGCAATTCAAATCTAGCAGGCGACAAGCTTGATCACTACTGTGTAAATACATAATCAGCCTTTGGTTTAGAAAGCCAAAATATTTCTATTGTTGAACTTTTTATTTCACATAAAAGACTTAATTGACAAATTCAAATGCATTTAAAATAAGAACAGCAAAAGAAAGCACAAAACAGTGTGTATCTTAACCATGGATGTCCAATAATTAGATTGATTAACCCAGTCATCCCACTTAATTAACTTAATTTCAAATTATATTCTAAAATTGCTCCTATCTCAAATGACTCGGATTGCTTTTAAGTTTACCAATTATGATGTTATATTAAAAGATGCTCTGGGATAAAAACATCTATGTTTCTTTGAGCAGGCAAAAAATTTGAAAATTCCTAACATAAAATTTTAGGTTTATAATTCGTGACAATAGATTTCCGTGATGCAGCATACTAAAATTAATAAATCATTCATTACTTGAATAATTATCTCCCAAGCTTTATCACGGACTGGAGCTGAATTAAAAATAAATTATGAAAGAAAAGTCAGTCATAGCGGAGTTTGTAAAGGCTAGATCTGCCTGCGACTTCTGTCACACCTTAATAGCCACAAGCTGTGATCGTTATGGGGGATAGAGCCGTGCACCAGGTAGCCGGCCTTTTGTCACCACCGACAGGGAACTCCGTCTGAAATCAATGCTTCATAGAATGCCAGCTTCCTGCTGATACAATGAAGATCTATAGTCACAATCGGAGAGATCCCATCCTGCGTTCTTATTGTATTGATTGGGGGGGGGGGGGGGTTTAACAACAAAATCTTCAATCTCAGTGGCCAATATGATACTGATATTCAGACCAGTGGACACTGTGACACCAAGCTATAACAAAACAAACACTATACATCCTTATTGTGATAAATCATTGTAGTGGCAATTAACTTAAATATACATCAACATTGAGAAGTTGACAACTTCAAAGAAATAAATATGTGTACTATTGAAGCATGTTCCTGATTAAAACTTACACCAGTGTATTCAAATATATTTTAGCCCAATTGTAGTTTATAGATTTCTTTTTAGCACAAACATGAATTTACAGCACAATCAATGTTTCTCTGTGATATTTATATATCTTCAGTTACCTATGTTTGTCAATAGAAAGCCTTGGCTAGTTCAATATGTCCTCATATAAGAATTTGTGCGTATGTCACAAAGCTTTCTTTTTGTGGAAAGTTATTCAAGTAGAAAAGCTTTTCTTATTTTATTTTAGGAAATGTAAATAATAAGGAATAAATGTGTGGGTTGTTTGTAGTAATATGTAAACAATCAGCCCCATACCTTTGATTATATATTAGTATAATAGGATAATACAATCAAACTCACAACAAATTGACAATACTTACATACAATTGCTTTCTCAATTTCTTCAGACTTGTTCAACAAGTGCATTACAATAATACTGCAGAGAGAATCGAGAGCAAACTATGAAATGAATTCACAACTTTTAGTTTTCATTGTCTATCTGAGACACATTGAGACAGAGTACAAAAGGTGGTGAATATTGGTACACTAGCTCTCCATGTATTTAGAACTGTAAAATATTCATCAAATTTCACATTAATTCTCTTCAAACGATCAATGCCATTATCAGAGGGGGGAGAAAAAGTAAACAAAATTTCTAATTAAGATTTTATTTGCATAGCCATGTATTACCCTTATTACAATATTTAAATATTTCTTCAAATTCTTTCTCAACGTCTTAATTACCCTCTTCACAAACAAAATGCCAATTATCTGTTTTTCTTGTCCATGCTTGTGATCCTTATGGGATAGCTAGGAGAAGACTGCCTGTGAATTCATCCCACGACTGTACAAATAAATGCACGAAACCCACTAAGCAGTCTTGCACAAAAGAGTTCAGCTTCCATGTTATTGATTTTTTTTGCTTTCCACTTTTCCCTTCAACCCTGCGACTGTAAAGTATATGTTTGTTACAAATTCTCAAAGAGGGTTAATTACTGGACAGCAATGTGAAGAGGAAGGGGAGAGGGCGAGGAACCAATGCTCTCTAGAACATCTTTTTTTTTCACCAAATTCTTTCTGAAATTTATCATCTGATTTGCACATCTGGTGTATCTCACAAGCTGAGGCAATATTTACTTATGCTGTGAAGATTAGAAAGTTTTCATGTTGATGTGGAAAACACTATGTTAGGTACTGCAATAAAGACGGATCACTATAATTCGAGGATCACTGCTTGATTTCAAATGCCTTTTCATGTAAGTACAAGAAATTAATAAATTTCCAATTCAAATTTATGAAAGCATATTGAAATTGAATTATATTTTTCAACAACAAAATAAAACCAACATGGTATCACTGTGCAAATATTTGATTTATGTTGTTAAACATGAATAAGTCTCAGCTGTCGTACTGAAAGCTTTTCCAAATGCAAAATCAATTACAATAATTGGGTACCTCAATTATCCGCTGCATTACAAGTAATTCTTTAAAACTTCAAGAGGATAAAAAAAAACAACTGTACAAAAACGCAGACGGTAGCAAGAGTAACTGGGAAGATATTAGTTTTTACGAACTGTTGAACACAGCAGGAGAGTTTCATTATGACACTTTGGAAGCAGAGATATATTGCATTAGACATTTTGAAATTCCTTGGAGTGTTGAGAAGACGGCTTAGCTGTTTGTCTGTCATTTAGCACAGACAAGCATGCCAGCAATGTTTCCTGTCTCTAATGTACTACGCGGATAGTGGCAAGCTCGCACAATGAACTGACACCATGCCTTCAACCCAGTATGTCATCAAAATACATGCAACACTTCTATTTAGTAAATTCCTGAAAATTAGGCCCATGACCTGTAAAATTATTTTTCCAGTAGTCAAAATATTCATTGACAATTACTTTTCGTTGTAAGTTAACCTGTATACTAGATCATTGACTGTACCAAATTGTGTACTGATCGAGTGACTTAAATTTGATGTAAGTTTTTGCAGAAAGATCCTGTACAGATCGTTGACTGTACCAAATTGTGTAGTGATCGAGTGACTTAAATTTGATGTAGGTTTTTGCAGAAAGATCCTGTACAGATCGTTGACTGTACCAGATTGTGTAGTGATCGCGTGACTTAAATTTGATGTAAGTTTTTGCAGAAAGATCCTGTACAGATCGTTGACTGTACCAGATTGTGTAGTGAGTGACTTAAATTTGATGTGAGAGTGACTTTGTATACCTGTCAATGACTAAATCTTATCTGGAGTTATAAAGGACAATCACCTCTATAAGCCCATACACCAAGCTGTGTTCTGTTGTGTTTCAGGTCTCACCATTGTATCATGGACGCTATAAGAACAGTCACAAGAGCATGTTACTCCTCCAGTTTTTAAGTTAATGGTGATGACAGTAGTCCTTGTCCATTATGACCGTCTATGATTACAGTTGTTTTTACGTACACAGTACCACTGCATGTTAAACAGACTCAAGACATGGCAGGACATTGTAGATCAAAGAAACTGTTAACATATAATAAATGATTAGTTTTACGTCATCATGTGATTAAAATCTTTTTTAAAACTGAAGCAAAAGAAGCTGGTAGTAAACTCATGCCCTGGACCTCACTAGAAAGTGAGCAGAAAACACTGTTCTTGTACCTCATAATCATCAGATTTATGATCTCCGTCAAATATGCTGTCTTTCATTGATTCAGAAAATAACTTTTTTGACAAAGTGAATAAAACTTTTGGAAATAATTGTACTTTTTTATCAGATTTATACCATAAGCCCAATATTTTCTGAAGTTACAACACAATAACAATTTTCAAGATAAACAGAAAACCTGATAAATGCAAAACACAATTGAAAACAGTAAACCTGATAAACACAGAAGCTGATATGATAGGATACACGCACGATACATGAGGATACACGCACGATACATGAGGATACACGCACGATACATGAGGATACATTCACAATAGAACATGATAGAAATTTAAAGAATAAATGTTGTGGCTACTGTATTAAAGAATGAAAATAAAATAGTTAATATATGTATTTTAAGACAAAAAGTTAAAATGTCCCCTCGCTTTTGCAGTACGGTCCCCAGTAATGTAGAATCTAATACAGACCAAATTACAAAGTGAAGGTCTGAACAGTTAAAAAAATTCCGAGTTGTTAAATTCATTATTTTTAAGAAAATCTGTATGACCTATTGTTTCTTGGCTTTTTTAATGCTCTATACCATAGGCACCTGAATAAAAATAAAGAAGGGATTTTATTATACAAATAATCAATAAATGCTTGTATTATTTTTTATTCAAATCTCTATAAGCAAAATCTGCTTTTTATTCAGTTTTATAGTCATGATTTCATTTCTATATTATGTTAAAGGTTAATTCAAGGTGACAATTTAGTTTTACTGCAGTTTTATAATCTTACAATGTTTGCCTTCCACAAGAGTCACAAAAATGTGTTAATTGTGGATTAATTCATGACAGACAAGATTCATTGAAAGCATTCATGGAATTGCAGGACTATTACCAGGCCTCTGATAGTCCTCATGGATATATAAATATTTTAAGTATGTTTAAAATAAATATAGGATAGGCATCCCAGGGCAAAAAAATACAGCTAAAGATCTTGTGATAAGCCATTGTTAACCAGATGTTCTTTGGTGTTACGTCTGTAAGACAGGGTCATCACTCATTGTGATGTCGGCCAGTTGCCTTCTGCAAGCGAAAATGCATGTGTCTGCATCCACACCCCAAACCTCTGATCATTCAAGTCCTCTCAAACTACAATCAATTAAAAACTCAAAAGCAGAGTCCCTCTTTAAAGGGTGTGCAACAGCTTTGATGATCTCTTTGCATGAATGAAAATCCTCAACCAAGGTGACGTTTGCCGTCACTTGAGGTAACCCCAACATAATTAAAACAGATTCCTAACACTTTCATATTTTCACGATATTTTCTTGCTCTTTTTCATCTTTTTTGTCGAAGGTTAACTCAAACTCCTGTCTGCTAAAAATTGGAATCAGACACCTGACATCAAACACTCATTTATCTCATTGATATCCTTTTCAAGTACATTGTTATTACATTAAGCAAACTGTAACTGCAGCTAACAGCCAATTAGAATGAAGGATTGAACTTGAAATTTGTCCTCAAATAAACCAGATACGTCTGCAAGAAATAACTGATGAGAAGTACTGTTTGAATAAAACATGTGAACTGCACCAATAATTTGCAAGTGCATCATGCAACAATGCCCAATTCCATTAAAAAACTCTATCACTTGACTTGCAGTCATTGTCCAAGTATTGTATTGACCAAAATTAATTTTTAAATTGATGAATATAATCTTCAATGCAAATAATTGAAATCAGAGAGCACTTAGAAGTGCATCTCTGCCAATGCCATTGTCAAAATAGAACAAAAAAAATATCTGGATCAATGTCAAAATTTAACATATATATTCAATTGTTCAGATAAGCCCAAACCCTACATCTTTCCCAGAGTTTCAATGATATTTATTGACAACATTTTCAAGAACATTTTGAGATATCGTTCAGACTTGAACAAGCAGGCAAACATGGGTGACTGCCCTCTGTAATCAAGCAGTTCCACATTGTTGGCAGAGTTAGCCATTTCAGACTAGTCCCTATGGCAGATTTTCCAATGTAATTAGACTTACAAGTACTAGTACTACTGTAATTAGACTTACAAGTACATGTACTACATATAAAGGAAAAAGATCTGAAATATCAAATAGGTATGTAATAATATTAGATGTCTGTGACGCTTGTGACATTCTGGAAAATAAATGAATACATTTATGAATAAATTTAATTTTTGGAAATACATGAGGGTATGGATTGCGACATTTCACACTGATAAAGTTCATGAAGCACGTAGGTGCTATATGAAAAATATGCCAACGTGAAGCAATGCAGTTCATATACCCTCATGTATTTTCAAAAATTAAATTTGATATTTTTCATATTTACATTCTACTTTCATTTCTGATGGAATTCTTAGCAGTTTGAATAGACGTACTATATGTATCAAAATCATGTTCACAACTGCAGTGCATTAATGAGAAAATGGCTATTATTACAATTTGCAGATATCAAAGGCAAAAACATTGGATATGCAATATCTGTAATGGATATGTGTACAAATGTACTAGCATAAGCCTTTTTGTAAATGGATTTTCTCTCTCTTTAGAATTCGGTGCTTGTCTTTTTGCTGATCGAGTTAAAGTGGGATGTTCAACAAGATCAAGACTGCAAACCATAGAGCTATTTCTAGAGTATTCACCTAGAACAATAGATTAAGACCTGGGAATAGAAACCCAAACCATAATCTAAATATCTCCATATATTGCAAATTTTCATGGCCATTGAAAAATTTCACATCAAAACTAAAATTCAAATTATAGAAAAATATCCCCGACACAAAAGAGAGAGAAAATGACATCATTTTCTAAGTAGATCAATTTCTTAATCAGCAATCTTGGGATATATCATACCCATTAGTATTCCGCAAATCATCCATTTATTTGTGTATTTGTAACGCATCATCTTTTTCTTTTCTTTACTTAACATACTAACTGACATAAATATAAAAAAAAAAGAACCTTGAAATATCTTGATCTGTTTTGCAACACAGCCAGAAAATTGTTCATATCAGATCTACATGCAGTGAACAAAAATGTCTTCCTATGTATGCTTCATTCAAGAATCACGACAACATCCTACTTGTGTGTACCCAAAGCAAACCAGTGACAAGATTGACAGTCGTCTGCCACAGCAAATCTGATCAATTGTGTTTTACTCAGGAAAAAAGAGTCCTAATCAACAACAGACCTAGTCAGATTTCTGGACAATTGTACTTGACAACTGAATGAAGAATATTCATTGAACTAGAATTAAGTATAATATTCTCTCCAGAAGACACAATGGTTCCTCTTGTCATATTTGCATTTTGGATTAGTGCAAATAAAAACATCATGCTTTTCCTCTTCTGTGTGGTCTGAATGGGAGTCAATAATAAATAGCTCAACTTTTATATTGATAAAATCAGACCTAAAATCAATATTTAAAAGAATTTGTCTGCAATTACCGGTACATACTTTCCTGAATTCAGTATACAAGGAGTCCATCAGCTTTCTCTCTCTCTCTCTGTGCTTGTGTTTAAGGTACATGTGAATTGCGCCACTTAATTAATATTGGTATTAATTAGATATATTAGAAGACTATTCTATCGATACAGGTTCAACTTCTTACACCATGGTTTATGCTTTCCTATTAAGAAAAGTTTGTATTTTCTTTCGATTCAATATCCGGAAAAATTTCACTATACATCATAAGTTTGCTCAATGTCTGTTTTTCTGTATTTTGCAGGTCTTGAACTTCCCCCCGGAATGATTGAATGGCATGGAGAGATCCGTCTACAACCATAGCTATCAAAGTGTTTTTGGCAACTCCATTGGGAGAATAGAACAGCAGGAACCAGCTTTCCTAAAGGGGGACCAGCATAATGTTCCCAAGCTGCAGACGTACCACCAGGAAGCCTACTACCTGTATTTTGTGGCTGTCCTGGGACTCCTTCTAAATATTCTTGTGGCAATTTTCATTTTCATCCGAAGGTCAATGAGGAAGCTGACCAGTGCATTTCTAGTTCACGCTTGTTTCTTGGACAGTCTAAAGGCTGCTTACTGCATTCCAATTGCAAACAATCTGATCACACAAATCAAACCATCGGACTGTGATTTCTTTGGAGCTACTTATGTGCTTATCATTACAGCTTCTATATTCAATATGGTGGCCATGGTTTGCACTGAAGCCTACACTTTTGGAGAAGTGAATATTGGTGGGGATTCCCATGGTTCTCTGTGCTGTGTTATTTTTGGCATCATCCTTGTTTATATTGCCAGTACTATTTTACATCTAGGACCTACCCTAATAGGAGGATATTTTGATTTCCATCCCCAAATTGGGAGCTGTTCCTTTGTGTTAGGTAAGCAGACGGGCTACGTGGCCCATGTTATGTGGATTATCATCATTACGCTGGCAGTATTGTTTGTAATCCACTTTATCTGCAAACTTTACAAAGAGATTCAAATGAATCATCCTAATCGTGTCTCCATGTTGGTCCGGTCATCCATTACAATCACAGACAATCCACTCAATTCCACATGCAACATCCGCAACATGATTAAAGACTCCAGTCAGCGTGCTAAAATGTTTGTGCTCAGCACAATCGCATTTGTTCTTTGTTGGTACCCGCTATTTTTGCTCATACTTGTTGACTCAGAATTCAAACAACGACCAAAGATGTACCAGGCCTTCAGCTTCATTGCCTGGACTCAAGGCACAATCCAGCCCATACTTTACATTTGCTTTGATAGACACATTGACATTTTGGCAAAATACATCTACTGTGATCGTTATCGACAACAAAATCTGGCTGCCTTAGCTGACTGGTTAACAACACAAGCCGCAATCAACCACGAAGATCGCCATGACGAAGAGGTGGAAGATGAAAATCAAACTGAATTCATCCCAGGTCAAGGTCAATCTGGTATTGAGGACACCAATAGTATCAACATGGATGACTGTATAAGTGCTCTCAGTTCTCGTAGCACTTATAGATCTCGACCGAGCCATGAGGCCACCCCTGAGTCAAACTCGGACAACACTTCCAGCTTGCTTATGAGCCGAGCTGAGCCCCACACTTCCAGTAACCCGCAAATCCGTGGGGACTTTCGTATATCATGTTGAGTTTGTTTTACAGTATAGAGAATGATCACTGTTGGTCTATAGGTCTATTCACATTCTATGACATGTATATTTATTTAGATAATAAATCTATTCACAGGTTGAATTGTTAAGTACTGTCCATTTTCATGTTGCCAAAAACACTTGAGGTCTTTTGCAAGAGAGTTTTCAAGCTGAGTTGTTTATAATCTTGAAAGATCTTTGGCCTTTCTTTTAAATACATATGTCTTATCAGATGACCAGTGCACTCCTGGTATGTCTGATATCAAATCTGATAATGCATCTGTAAACATCTGATAATGCATCTGTAAACATCTTTGTGCTTGTTAAATCTAAAAGATATGATATCTTGTAAAACAACTCATGAAAAAAATCAGTGATTATCAGATATAGAAAAAGGTGAAAATATGAAAAATTTATCAATTTATGGTATCCAGTAAAATAAGCAATCTTTTATCAGAGTGTAACTCCAGAACTCTGTAAGCAGTGTTTTATCAGAGTGTAACTCCAGAACTCTGTAAGCATGATTTATTATGCTTATAATATTGCTTATATATATTATAATATAGCAGGATATGGTATCCAGTAAAATTAGAAGTAAATAAGTTTCTCATGATTAATAAATCCAGAATACAGTAAAACATGGTTAGAACAAACATGTTCCTAATCAACGACTACTTCCATACAGAATATTCGTTCCCTGTAGTTCACTAAATGCTGAAGACATAGCCACCATTCACCATCAGCCGTCCCTGGCTCTCTGCTATAACTTTATCTAATGTATTTCTATCCAGAAGAATGGACACATCTAAATGCCAATGCTAAGGATGTCATTCATTTACATTATATGTGCTTTCTCTTCAAATCTCGCAATGACCTACATGTATAATTCAATCACCTTTTCTGAAGTCAGTCTGGAAAAATCTATTCAAAATTCAAATGAGCAACCACTTCTTGATCAGCGAAATTCATGGATGCAGTAGAATTTGTTTCTATTATTGATTGGACAGAAGTGTGTCTTATTTTGGCTACAAAACATCCATAAAATGCTTTCTTACATAACCTTGCTTTTAAGTAAATTGAACTGTACAGTTGTAGGATTCTAGCGTGTGAACAATGTTTCTGTCTTAATGCGAAGATATCATTTACATACATCTCGCCTGATACCTTGAAGAGATGGATAAATCCCCCATTCACATGACTTATATTATTTGTGGATGTTCTGAAGTACATCATTTTTTTTTTTGGTTCCTATATACACAAGAGAAAAATATCTGACTTGCTTGCAGTGACAGTATAAACTATATCATGATGCAAAAAACAAGAACATGGGGTGAAAACCAATTTTAAAAAACAATCATTGATTCCAGTAGTTTCTCTGTCAAAAACTCAAGTAAATCTTTTTATAAATGAGACTTTCACATTTACCCTAAATTGAAAGAGGACTCACAAAAATTCTTTTCAGTTTTTTATCTTCACAGAGGTCACATTTTTACAATACTGAATCAGAAGTGCACTTGTTATTGACACTGCATTTGTCAGATAAAACACGTACTGCTTACAGAGTTCTGGAGTTACACTCTGATAAAACACTGCTTACAGAGTTTTGGAGTTATATATCCAGATAAAACACTGCTTACAGAGTTCTGGAGTTATACTCTGATAAAACACTGTTTACAGCGTTCTGGATTATATCCAGATAAAACACTGCTTACAGAGTTCTGGAGTTATACTCTGATAAAACACTGTTTACAGCGTTCTGGATTATATCCAGATAAAACACTGCTTACAGAGTTCTGGAGCTACACTCTGATAAAACACTGTTTACAGCGTTCTGGATTATATCCAGATAAAACACTGCTTACAGAGTTCTGGAGCTACACTCTGATAAAACACTGTTTACATAGCTCGGAAGTTATACTCAGATAAAATACTGCTTACAGAGTTCTAGAGTTACACTCTGATAAAACACTGTTTACATTGCTCGGAAGTTATACTCAGATAAAATACTGCTTACAGAGTTTTGGAGTTATATCCAGATAAAACACTGCTTACAGAGTTCTGGAGCTACACTCTGATAAAACACTGCTTACAGAGTTTTGGAGTTATATTCAGATAAAACACTGCTTACAGAGTTTTGGAGTTATATCCAGATAAAACACTGCTTACAGAGTTCTGGAGTTATATCCAGATAAAACACTGCTTACAGAGTTCTGGAGTTATACTCTGATAAAACACTGCTTACAGAGTTCTAGAGTTACACTCTGATAAAACACTGTTTACATAGCTCGGAAGTTATACTCAGATAAAACACTGCTTACAGAGTTCTGGAGTTATATCCAGATAAAACACTGCTTACAGAGTTCTGGAGTTACACTCTGATAAAACACTGCTTACAGAGTTCTGGAGTTACACTCTGATAAAACACTGCTTGCAGAGTTCTGGAGTTATATCCAGATAAAACACTGCTTTCAGAGTTCTGGAGTTATACTCAGATAAAACACTGCTTACAGAGTTCTGGAGTTACACTCTAATAAAACACTGTTTACATAGCTCGGGAGTTATACTCAGATAAAACACTACTTACAGAGTTCTGGAGTTATATCCAGATAAAATACTGCTTACAGTTCTGGAGTTATATCCAGATAAAACACTGCTTACAGAGTTCTGGAGTTACACTCTGATAAAACACTGCTTACAGAGTTCTGGAGTTACACTCTGATAAAACACTGCTTACAGAGTTCTGGAGTTATACTCTGATAAAACACTGCTTACAAAGTTCTGGAGTTATACTCTGCTAAAACACTGCTTACAGAGTTCTGGAGTTATATCCAGATAAAACACTGCTTACAGAGTTCTGGGGTTATACTCTGATAAAATTCAGATAAAACACTGCTTACAGAGTTTTGGGGTTATACTCTGATAAAACACTGCTTACAGAGTTCTGGAGTTACACTCTGATAAAACACTGCTTACAGAGTTCTGGAGTTATATCCAGATAAAACAATGCTTAATATCAGCTGACACCCCCCCCCCCCCCCCCCCCTATTATACAATGTAAGTGACAGTATATTCCTCCGCAATATTTCTCTTCCTTTCAACATACTAGTGTGTAATATTTTAGAAGATTTTTTTGGATTCCTATTATCTTTTTTCGCTCTCTACACCCACAAATATGCATAAACATGCACAGTAGTACACAAATGATGTAACATCTTCTGATTTATAATGCTTTCAAATTTGTTTTCATCCTTTGTATATGTTCAGCAGACACTCATGTGCAGACAACTATCTGAGATATAACATCTTATCTGATAGATAAGCTAGATATATGTTCAAGAAGAAAAATCACATGTCAAAGCATACATGTATTTGCATAAATCTAATATTCTCAATCATGACCATGAGTGAGCTACAATCTCTAAGAATTTGCTATCAATCAACCCACAAAAGATTTAATAAATGCCCTCAATACAGGCAAACAATCACTGATAGGGTTTGTCAATCGGCACATCAAGAAGGCAGTCTAATATGAGATGAGCATTGAAGATCTTTCGTCTTTAAAAAGACAGAATCACATCATATGATGTCAATAAATTTAAAATTTTCAAAACAGCACTTTTTAAACTTTCTTATCTCAAATGCAATTGGTTTTTAAAATCAAATTGTTATGCACGTGTAAACTTGCATGGAAATATTTTAAAAATTTATTCCACCAAGTAAGGGACATAAAAACAAGACATACAAAGAGACTTGTCAAAGTCGGACATGATATCATAAAATCTTTTGTATTAAACAAAATATCTGCAATGCAAAGTTTTTATGATGAAATTAAAAATTTGGGTACCAAAATATGTGTACGGTAAACACAACATTTCCAGTCTGTACAACATCCGGAATAGCCAAGTTTTACTGTAGATCTAATTCTGAAGTTTATTTTAATGATTATTAAAACAATCAAGCAAGCATTCGTTTCCTAGGTTACATTTGATAACAGCATCACCAATTTGCACTTGAATGATGACAAGCTGTGGCTAAAAAAAAAAACCATGAATAAGAGTACATAGACAATGAAGCCAGCAGAACACTTGGCATTTACCAGTAAACTGATAGCCTTTTATCTCAATAACAACCACCCACAACAACTGAGTAACAGCATCAAGAACTAGAACTTTTGCACCAAGTCGCAGCCTCCTAACTTGATCTATGGCTACAAACTGTTGATGTCTTTAATAGCTACTTTCACAGTATAAAAGTGTGTACAAACAAAGGGCAGGAAATGAAACACAGACAGAGATGAACACAAAATGTCAGCAAGGCTAGGGCTGACTGTTCAGCAGATTGATAACGCGTCTCACTGACGGTAGTATGAGTACATTACCTTGGACCCTTGACTTCCTGTTGCACATGTCTGTTGAGATGCATGGTTTCCATGACAATTCTGTCCACTTCCTCATTAGTATGAGTCATGTGACAAAGCAGCTGATCTTCAGGCTGTAAAATTGAACAACTTATTTGCATGTACATCTACTGTATGATAGGTGAAGATAACAGTGATGAATCTCATAAATCCTATAAGGAATACAAAATAAAAGAGTTGGGCAAACACGGACCCCTGGACATACAAGAGTGGGATCAGGTGCCTAGGAGGAGTAAGCATCCCCTGTTCACTGGTCACACCCACAGTGACCCCTATGTCTTAATCAGTTAAACAGAGTAATCCGTAGTCCAAATCAGTGAGCCAATAATGGTCTAACAATCGGTATGAAACATGTCAGACAACATTTGACCCAATGATAGGTTGTGTTGGCAAGCTAGATCATTATAACAACCATACAAAGCTGACTTTAAATGAGACTTTTGAAAACCCTGTAACATCAACTTATTTGTCAGTAGT